>NC_085996.1:40641133-40889004 GCF_030014385.1 Trichomycterus rosablanca
TACCGACGACCTGTCCGGGGTGTTTCCTGCCCTTCGCCCACATTCACTGTGACCCTGACCAGGATAAACCGGTGGTAAAACAGACAGTAAATGAATGAATGCATACATTTCCAATTATTATTTGAACTTTTTTGACAATGTAGATGTGTTTTAAAGTGTTATAAATTAATGTTATTTTAATTACCTCTATAAAAAGAGGGCGTTAGTGTGTGCACCCGGTACCCCGAAGCTTTCGGAGGGGGGTGTCGGGCGTGTCTTGATGTTCTATCACACTGTATCTACATAAACAGCAGAATTTTCCAGAATGTTTAAAGAAACAGAATTATTTTTCCGTGTTTTCTCTCTGTAAGTGATCTGTACTGGTTCTCGGGTGAATGAAACCAGTAACCGATACTGGAAGTGAGCGCTCTCTTCCATCACCAGAACAATATTGGGTGTTTTGGAGGTTCTGGAGTGACTGGGCGTGTTAATCTGTTTATAATAACAGTGACACGTCTGTAAAAACACGATAAGGGCGAGCCGGGGTGCTTATGTCACCCGGCGGAGGGTTTCGGATCAGAACCTCACTGTATAAACACATCCGGAGATAAGGGGGCCTGATTTAGAACCCTGAGCTATAACACAGCATGAGTTCAGCATGTTCACCTCCTGATTTGGACTTTTAAAATTACTCAGAAAAAACAGATTAAATCAAAATAAACTCAGGAAATAAAAACAGAGCGTCTCTACACACAGGTCACATCAGGACGAGCTTTCAGCTATTTTATACATTTATTTACCAGCTTTATTTATTTATTTACCTATCTATCTATTTATCTATTTGTTATATTCATTCAGTGTCTCTTTTATCTTCTCTTTATCCTGGTCAGGGTCGCTGTGGGTCTGAATCACCGGGTGAAAGGCAGGAAACAACCCAGACAGGTCACCAGTCCATCTTTGTACTGTAGGCTGAGATTCACACAAACCTGGGAAGAACATGCAAAACTCCACACAGAAAGGACCAAGACTGCTCCACCTGGGAACTGAACCCAGGACCTTCTTGCTGTGAGGTGACAGTGCTACCCACCGAGCCACCATGCCATGTTAGGGTGTCAACATGCATGATGGACCACACTATGGTTTATGTCGTGCTAATACAACTACTACTACTAATAATAATAATAGTAATAATTAATAATAATAATAACAATAATAATAATAATAATAATAAATATGATAATAAACAACAAAGGAAAATAAAAAAATAAATATAATACTAATAAATATAATTAAAGCATTAATAATAATAATTAAAATATTAATAAAAAGAAAAATAATAAATATGATAATAAAAATCAAAGAAAATAAAAAATATAATAATAAATATAAAATAATAATAAATATAATAATAATAATAAATATAATAATAATAATAATAAATATAATTTAATGATAATAATAAATATAATTTAATAATAATAAATATAATAATAATAATAATAATAAATATAATATAACAATAATAAATATAATAATAATAAATACAATGATAATAATAATAAATATAATAATAATAGTAATAACAATAATAATAATAATAATAATAATAATAATAATAATAATAATAATAAATATAATATAACAATAATAAATATAATAATAATAAATACAATGATAATAATAATAAATATAATAATAATAATAATAATAGTAATAATAATAATAATAATAATAATAATAAAGTAATTATGTAATTAGGAATAGTCGGTGTGTTGTTGGTGTTGAATTGATGCTGGAGGGAGGAACATCTCACATTAGAATAATTTAATTAGGGTTTTTTGACGTGATGAAATCTGCCAGATTAAACTGAGTGGGAAAAACACATGAATCATCGTACGGGTCTGAGAACGAGAAGTACAATTAATATAATTACTTAAATAACAACTAATAATATAAAGGTAATATAATTATAGATGTACGTGACTAATGCTTATGTAATAAACACTGTTATAACAACTCAGCTGGATCATACAGAGGAGATTCAAACCCTGAGAGTCGCAGCTGCTGATTGGAACCACTTTCATTTCTCTCATACACTACATGTTCAAAAGTATGTGGACGCCCCTTCTAATGAATTCATGTGTTTCAGCCACAACAGTCACTAACAGGTGAAATAAATCAATAATGTGACTGTGCAGTAACAGTTTAGGGAAGGACCTTTCCTGTTCCGGTATGAAGAAAAGCTTCAGTGTCCTGCACAGAGCCCTGAGCTCAGTCTCACTCAACAGCTCTGGGATGAACCGGAACATCGACTGATCAATCAGCTACTTGTACTGACTGAACGGGCACAAATTCCCACACACAGACACACTCCAAAGCCCTGTGAGAAGCTTCTCAGAAAGGATCACATAGATGTTGCTTTATTTTGATACCGTTTGTGTTTGAAGCTCATGATCAGGCGTCCAAATACTTTTGGTGTCGGTTTTCTGCTACATCACCTGATTATTTGTGGGTTTTTTTGTCCTTTTATTTAAGACATTCAGTCGTGGCACTGCAGCCTTGACCCAGTAACACCAGTCTGTGTTTATTCGTCATCTACATCAGTGAGTCGGTGCTGACATGTGTAACACTGGTGTGCAAAAGTATTTACCCCCTCAGAGGGGTGTGTCTCTGCCTGGTGTCCAGTGTTTTTATGAAACCTGTTGCAGCTCTGACCAGAATAAAACTGCAAATAAATAAAATAAAGACATAAATAAATGAATAAACGAATAAACTGAAGATAAAGTTCCGATCGTAACGATTCCCCTGTACTGACCCTGTTTCTCAGTACCTGGCGCGGCCGTGCTGGCAGCGGTTAGCGCCCGCGCTCTCTCTTGAATAAGTCATAATTAATTTTCCACAACATGATGAAGCAATTTGGTTCCACTTCTCATTTCTAATTTCTTCAAGACTCGCTGGGTTCTGTGGGAGGAGATGATGTAGTGTACAGCAATTCTGAGGTCTCACCACACATCAGGACTCTGACGGGGCCACCCAGGGGCCCAGCGACCCCCCCATGCTGAATCACTTCAGACTGCTTTGGGAAGTTCTACTGAATTACTGGAACTTTTCCCCCAGTCCTGGCAGAACAGAGCAGATTATTATGAGGGATTATTCTCTATTATCTCTTCTGCTCTACTCAGGTTTATTATTAATGATTCTGAACAGGACTGCTGGTCCCTGCTGCTGGACATGATCTCTCTAACACCATGCTACCTCCACCGTATTTCACAGTCAGGATGTGTTACCCAGCAGATGAACCTCAACAGATTTACACCCACATTCAGTTAGAATTCAGTACTGAGAGAACAGCTCTCAAAAACATGTCAGTAAATAAAAGAACTCAATTAAATTCTCCCTAAGAGAGTAAAATAATAATAATAATAATAATAATAACAATAATAATAATAATAATAATAATAATAATAATAATAAATAATAATAACAATAATAATAATAATAATAATAATAATAATAACAATAATAATAATAATAATAATAATAATAATAATAAATAATAATAATAATAATAACAGTTAAAAATAGAACAATATTAATATTAAACACTAAAATAATGTTCATTAAAATTGATAAAAACAATAATAATAAAAATAACATTGTTAATAATAAAATATTAATTAAACTAATAATAATAACAACAATTAAAATTAAATAGGTTATTAATAATAATGTTAATTATAATAGTAATTATCAAAAAAATAATAATAAGTAATAACATAATAATAAAATAGTGAAAATAATAATAATAATTAATAACATAATAAAAAAATTATGAAAATAGTAATAATAATAATTAATAACATAATAAAAAATAATAAAAATAATAAAAAATAATGAAAATAATAATGATAATTAATAATATAATAAAAAAATATATTAAAATAATAATAATAATTAATAACATATTAATTAAAATAATAATAATAGTAATAATTATGTTAATATGATATAAATTATAATTAATTAAATAAGTAAATAATAATAATATTGATTAAATTATTAATAGTAATAATACAAATAATCATATAAATATTAATAATAATAAAAACAATAATATTAATTACAATGATAATCAGAAATAATAGTAGTAATAATATTAATTATAATAATCCATCAAATATTTAATAATTAAATAATTCATACAGCAATAGAAATATTCCTGCTTTCCATCAGCTGGTACCACACCCACCGTGACCCTGACCAGGATACAGTGTTTAGCTGTATTAGAAATAAATTTCTTCTCTTTTCTTCTTCATTCTGGTCATGGTTGTGGAGGGTCCAGTGCCACATGAAAATAACCCTGGGAACAAGGCCTGAACCCTCTCTCAGCCCAGACCTCCCAGTCCATCCCAGACCTCCCAGTTGATGGCACTGTACTGGTTTGCTAATAAAGCTGTGGTGCTTGCTGGTGAGTGTGAGACAGAATTAAATGTAGAGATCATTTGTACAGATGATTTTCACGCCGCTCTCTCAGGACTCTTATATAAGCAGCTTCATTCTGCCAGTCGCTCTGTTGTGGGAAATAAACGCTCAGATCCCTGAACAGGAGGAATAAAACACACACACACACACACACACACACACACACACACATGTACCGGGGGCTCATTTAGGAAAAGTTGTTTACAATTTACCGACCATCCAGGCCAAGAGAAATCTGTTCGGCTGGGTTCTTCTCTGCGCCGGCCCTGGCGTGTGTGTTTGTTCCATATTTGGCGTCGTTTAACGAGCTCGGAGGAGCCATTAAGATGTTTGTTTAGCAGCTCCAGATTTAACTACGAGACACCAGTAGTTTTATTAAGAAAATGTTTTCCCGCTGTAGCGCCACCGTTACGACCCGAGCTGCTCCTCTGAACCGGCGAGGGGGTTCGTGTGTTGTCCCCACCGCCGGCAGCTCGGGTCGGTCAGTGTGTGTGGACGATAAGAAGCCGAGGTTCAGCAGGAGTGTGTGGCGAGTGTTTGTGGGTGGAAGAGCGTGTCAGCGTGAGTAAGCTCATGACTAACTTTCTGCAGCGCCTGCAAATGAAAAACACGTTTAGGTGGAAAAACTTCCACACGCTTCCCAAACCCCCCAAAAAAACACAACAGGAGAAGAAACTATGATTATGAAAACGCGCCGGTGCATGGACATGTAGACAGTGACGTCCTGTCATCAGCGTGGCACAGCGGGTACAGTACATGACACGCCCATCCTGAGAGCTCGGGTTTGATCCTGGACTCCAGAATGATGAAGGTGGACTGGCTGTAGGTCGGCATCCTGGCTCAAGTCCCTTTAAAACCCCAATCACAGCAGTGCAGGTGGTAAAATGGGAGCTGGAGAGCTGGGTTTGATCCTTATATCACATATGTGTCTGAGGTCTGGGTGGGGTCTCTGAGGGGTAATTCAGGTAATTACAGTATAAATAATTATTCTGTATGAAATTGTAATTGAACCTTTAATTACTTGACCAGCCAATAAACTGAAAGTACATAAAAGGGTTCAGAACTGGACTGGACCGGACAAACGGGGCTGCAAAACCATTTTAGAGTTCATACATCAACTGACGTAAAGCTAACACAGTGTTCCACAATAACACCAAGTGATAATGACTGTAGTGTTAGTGTAACTGTAATGATTGTAGTGTTAGTGTAACTGTAATGACTGTAGTGTTAGTGTAACTGTAATGATTGTAGTGTTAGTGTAACTGTAATTACTGTAGTGTTAGTGTAACTGTAATTACTGTAGTGTTAGTGTAACTGTAATGATTGTAGTGTTAGTGTAACTGTAATTACTGTAGTGTTAGTGTAACTGTAATTACTGTAGTGTTAGTGTAACTGTAATGACTGTAGTGTTAGTGTAACTGTAATGACTGTAGCGTTAGTGTAACTGTAATGACTGTAGCGTTAGTGTAACTGTAATGATTGTAGTGTTAGTGTAACTGTAATTACTGTAGTGTTAGTGTAACTGTAATTACTGTAGTGTTAGTGTAACTGTAATGACTGTAGTGTTAGTGTAACTGTAATGACTGTAGTGTTAGTGTAACTGTAATGACTGTAGTGTTAGTGTAACTGTAATGACTGTAGTGTTAGTGTAACTGTAATGACTGTAGTGTTAGTGTAACTGTAACGAGCACATTTAGTGAGAAGCGGTTAAGGTCGTTGACCTCTGTCCCCATGCAGAACTCATGAGTAATTATGATGACAGAGCTGAACTGTGGGGTCAGTGTGAGAGGAACATCACGTCCCCCCGGTCCAGTGTGGGGGTCATGAGGAAATTACCCGGGGGGATCATCTCAGAGCCTCCAGATCCTTCAGTGCTGACACACGTCAGGTGCCGCGGGGCTCAATAATAAAAATAACAGATCCGGACTCTAATCTAATGACTCCATCTCTGTTAAACCAAGCTAAGTAAGGAAAGAGAGAACAAACATTTTATTAATCCCTGAAGGGTAATTATATTGGTCCAGCATGGGGCTCGAACCCATGACCCTGTGATAGTCTCTTGCTCTACTGACTGAGCTAATCAGGAACAAAATAAAACCATTAAATAAACTAAATGAATGTATGTAGACGGTCGTTCAGAGCCGCTGTGCTGAGGACCGTCGCTCTGTAACTGGCGGCTCCTGGATGTAAACAGCGACGTTCCTGCTTCACTTCCTGTTGATCCAGGGTCAGATTCCCACCCGCCGCTTCTCACATTAACACAAACACACACATCCGGCGTGGAAGCTGCAGAACGTAACGGACAGGGACGTGGAGAATCCGGAGCTGTACGGTCACGGCATAGAGACTCGGACGATCCATCAGTCCCATCACTGAGAACACCATCGATATGGTGCAGGAGGGAGGGAGGGATGGACCGATACAGAGGGGTTTCTGAGCTGAATCGGGACCATGATGGTGACTTACTAACAATGATTTATAGAAGCTAGTGCTCCATAAACACACAGTGAACACTGTACATCAGGCATGTCCAAAGTCCGGTCCGCCATCGGATTTTATACGGCCCGCGTCTTCTGTCTTAAATTGCATTACTTGTGGCCCGCCAGCACAGTCATACAGAAAAACTATTTATCGTCGCTGTTTGATTAAAAACACTTTTAGCGGTTTTCACTTTTTTACACGTGTTGATTGTGGGTATAAATCTCTGTCTGTCCATAGCAGCGAATATCAAAATGATTAATTAAAAGATGAATGAAATCACTCATTCTCTTTAACGAGTATTTCCATTGGCTGCTAGACCTGTCCATCAAACCGCATATCTCCTCCTCCCTCCCCTCCGGACCGGTACTGTTAGAGAAAGAAGTGAAACTCATTTGCTGCGTGATGTTTCATCTCTGCAGTTTATTCAGGTTATTCAATCACATGGTTGTGAACATGATTTACAGTGGGGCCAAAAAGTATTTAGTCAGCCACTGATTGTGCAGGTTCTCCTACTTAGAAAGATGAGAGAGGTCTGTAATTTTCATCATAGCTACACTTCAACTATGAGAGACAAAATGAGAAAAAAAAAATCCAGGAAATCACATTGTAGGATTTTTAAAGAATTTATTTGTAAATTATGGTGGAAAATAAGTATTTGGTCAATAACAAAAGTTCAACTCAATACTTTGTAACATGACCTTTGTTGGCAATGACAGAGGTGAAACGTTTCCTGTAAGTCTTCACCAGGTTTGCACACACTGTAGCTGCTATTTTGGCCCATTCCTCCATGCAGATCTCCTCTAGAGCAGTGATGTTTTGGGGCTGTCGTTGGGAAACACGGACTCCACAAATTTTCTATGGGGTTGAGGTCTGGAGACTGGCTAGGCTACTCCAGGACCTTGAAATGCTTTTTACGGAGCCACTCCTTTGTTGCCCGAGCGGTGTGTTTGGGATCATTGTCATGCTGGAAGACCCAGCCACGTTCCATCTTCGATGCTCTCACTGATGGAAGGAGGTTTTGGCTTAAAATCTCACGATACATGGCCCCGTTCATTCTTCCCTTAACACGGATCAGTCGTCCTGTCCCCTTTGCATAAAAACAGCCCCAAAGCATGATGTTTCCACCCCCATGCTTCACAGTAGGTATGGTGTTCTTGGGTTCTTCTTCTTCCTCCAAACACGACGAGTTGAGTTTTTACCAAAAAGTTCCATTTTGGTTTCATCTGACCACATGATATTCTCCCAATCCTCTTCTGGATCATCCATATGCTCTCTGGCAAACTTCAGACGGGCCTGGACATGTACTGGCTTAAGCAGGGGGACACGCCTGGCACTGCAGGATTTGAGTCCCTCTCGGCGTAGTGTGTTACTGATGGTAGCCTTTGTTGCTTTGGTCCCAGCTCTCTGCAGGTCATTCATCAGGTCCCTCCGTGTAGTTCTGGGATTTCTGCTCACCGTTCTCATGATCATTTTGACCCCACGGGATGAGATCTTGACCCCAAGGGAGATTATCAGTGGTCTTGTATGTCTTCCATTTTCTTACAATTGCTCCCACAGTTGATTTATTCACACCAACCTGCTTGCCTATTGTAGATTCACTCTTCCCAGCCTGGTGCAGGTCTACAATTTTCTTCCTGGTGTCCTTCGACAGCTCTTTGGTCTTGGCCAAGGTTGAGTTTGGAGTCTGACTGTTTGAGGCTGTGGACAGGTGTCTTTTATACAGATAACGAGGTCGAACAGGTGCCATTAATACAGGTAACGAGTGGAGGACAGAAGAGCTTCCTAAAGAAGAAGTTACAGGTCTGTGAGAGCCAGAAATCTTGCTTGTTTGTTATTGACCAAATACTTATTTTCCACCATAATTTACAAATAAATTCTTAAAAAATCCTACAATGTGATTTCCTGGATTTTTTTTCTCATTTTGTCTCTCATAGTTGAAGTGTAGCTATGATGAAAATTACAGACCTCTCTCATCTTTCTAAGTAGGAGAACCTGCACAATCAGTGGCTGACTAAATACTTTTTGACCCCACTGTATATTTGTGATGTTTGTAGTTTTTTAAAAACACATTTGTATCTAATATTCATATGGACTAAGCGGTTACACAGACTGTGTTAATTAACACAATTGAACTTTTTATAGCAGTAAATAACTTGATTTACAAAGTAAAGATATTGTCTGGTAACTTGATTGTTTCAGGTATTTATAGGTATTTAAATGGTAATTTAGACCAGTATATCCCAGTCATGTTTCTGCACATTACAGTATTAAAAGGTTTTCTTAATAAATCTATTTGTATTTTGATGTTTTATTGATGCACAATATTAGATCAAAATATTTTGAATAGCATGATTTCTGAGTTAGCCAGATAACTTAAGCAAAATGTCAAGGATTGTTCAATATGAACATCTTTTTTTCTCTTTTTTGTTGGTTATTTATGCCAGGAAATACGCCATGCATTGTTATAGTTTAAACCCAAACCATGTTTGGCACCTGAATGCTTATATTTGGTTGTTGTTCGCTGTGTGAAAATAAAATGATTAAATAACAGCGTATTATATGCATATTTTATTGTTTTTTTTATTTATATTTTTTCCCCTCTTTTTTCCCGCAGTTTTTATCCCCCAGTCTAGTCGTGTCCAGTTACCCTGACTGCGTCCTCTATACTGATTCGACCCTTCACTGCTGACTGAGGATGCCTCTCAACTGACATGCGCCCCCTCTGGCACGTACAGTCAGTACAGACTGCATTTTTCACCTGCACGAGTCGAGTTCATACACTTGACGGGCACTGTGTATGGAGGGACACACCCCCATCAGCATTATTTCTCAGCCCTGTGCGAGCGCCATCAGTCAGCCAGCAGGGGGCGCAGTCGCACCAGTTATGGGGACCTATGATCCGACTTTCTTACCCTCTAACCCTGAACAACAGCCAATCATTGTTCATGCAGCCACCCAGCCCAGTCAGAGAGGCAGAGCTGAGATTCGATACGATGTATTCCAAACCCCAACTCTGGTGAGCTAGTGTACTTTACCGCTGTGCCACCTGAGCAGCCTGCACATTTTATTGTTTAAAATAATGTCATCAGGGACTGTTGGCCCTCGGGTACTTTCACATTATCAAATCTGGTCCTCCTACAAAAAAGTTTGGACACCACTGCTGTAGATCCTTTATTCTACTCAGCAGTCTACACCTACATTTCCTTCCATTCAAATTAATAAAATAAATAAATCAATAAAAAGATCAACAAATAAATAAATTAAAAATAAAAAAAAATAGATAAAAGTACATACAAAAACAAATAATATATAAATAACATATAACTAAAACAAACAAATAATATATAATAATGAATAATGAATAAATAAAGTAAATAAAATAAATGAATCAATAAATAGATATAAAATATATGAAAATAAATAAATAAATAATAAACATAACAAATAAATAATATAGAACAAAAAATATATGAGAAATAAATAATATATAATGAATAATAATAAATAATAAATGAAGTAAAAAATATATAATTTTAATAAATAAATAGATAAATAATAAATAAATAAAGTGAATAAAATAATAAATAAATCAATTAACACATAGATAAATAACAAACAAATAATAAATAAATACATAATAAACAGATATGACCAAAACAGATGTTGGTGTAGACGTGTTTGTATGAGGTACCCCAGCCACAGTTCCTTTATAATGGTTGTCTCTCAGCCAGCACCTCACCAGGTTTTTCTTGGTCACCACAATTACAAACCCTTTATCCCCAGTGGTTCTTCTTTACTGGTTTTTCTTCTATTCCGGTGTTTAGAGTTTTTGGCCGCGGCTCTGAACACGGCGACGGTCGGTTTGCACTTAGCACGTTGTGCAATCCTGCAAAAACGTGTTAACAGCGCTGGAGCCGGAGCCGCTACGCTCTGGCACACATCGGGCCTCCGTCCAAACAATTAACCGCTGAAACCCGCCAGGCTAGACAAACTCCGGCTTTATTTGTTTACAGCGGCGGTTTTTCTCAGGCTCGTTCTCTCAGAGCCGCGAACGGGGGGAAGATTCATCGTTAGCGTTAACGCCACCGACATGCTGGTGACGCTTGTGTTGATAAACAAAATTTTTCTGACTTTAAGTTCTTTTAAACGGTGTTTAAGGCACCTCGGCTCACCCTAGGGTCTGTGTGTAGAACCATGGATCAGCCAGCAGAGGGCGTAACTCCAGCGAAGGGGACTCCTCATAACTGCTGCAGTTACGCCCTCTGCTGGCTGATCGATGGTGCTGGTGCTGCACAGAGACGGGGGATAATAGAGATCAGTGCCTTACTCTCCGTGCATGATACGGATCTCTGTATGAACCCACAAAAAGAAGCGGTCAGTGCTGCACACTTGCCAGAGGGGAAATACCATCGGGGAATCGGATACGACTAAAACAGTGGAATTACTACCACAAATTACAAGCTGCTGGAATCCTGGCATGACTGATCACAGTTGAGCAAGCTGTATATCACCAAAGTGACCATTATTATTTGGACACAAGGAGAACATGCCACATGTCTCTCAATCGGCGACCCTATGTAAGGACCGAACCCAGCTCTTCACAGATCGAGTAGACCTGGAATGCAGTCGACATTCCGATGCATCCCAAAGTGTCAGGGCTCTGCACTGGCCTGATGTCAAACTTACATGTGAAACCATGTTTTTATGGACCGTGCTTTCTGTGCATGACACTGATGTGCACACAGGAGTCAGTCAGGAATTAGGAAAGGTCCTTCCCCAAACTGTTGGCACAACGGGTGTGGCTGAAACACCTGATCATAATAATTAGGACAAGTTTCAAGTCCCAGTAGAAGCTGCTCACACAGAAACAGGGAGCTTGGTTTGGTTGGAACAACACAGTCCAGTGAGGTTTGGGGTCACGACCGGTCCGGACCGGGGGCAGGCCAGGGGACGGGGACATGGACAGGGACCACCACCCCCTCAGATATACCCACTTCCCCTCAGACTTTTTAAACTTTTACCTCTTAACACACTCCTGTCTGATCTCTCGTTCTCCTGCTCTTGTAAACAGAGCAAAAATAAAGCTTTGAATTTCAGTTCAAAGTCAGAGACTCTGGGAACGTGGTGGACAAACCCTTTCGAGCCCTCCCTCCCTCATCCAGCGCCCAGCATTCAGAGCCCAGCGCCCTGGCATGGACTATAAAGAACCCAAAAGAACCTCAGTTTAAAAGAAAAGATCTGTGGAGGATAAAACAGTGGCAGCGTTCTGCTTAAAATAATAATCCCTTGTTCTACTGGGAGCTTGAAAAGTATTCAGACCCCTGAACTATATCAATAAATACATTTACACTGATCAGCCATAACATTATGACCACCTCCTTGTTTCTACACTCACTGTCTATTTTATCAGCTCCACTTACCATATAGAAGCACTTTGTAGTTCTACAATTACTGACTGTAGTCCATCTGTTTCTCTACATGCTTTGTTACCCCCTTTCACCTTGTTCTTCAATGGTCAGGACCCCCACAGAGCAGGTATTATTTAGGTGGTGGATGATTCTCAGCACTGCAGTGACACTGACATGGTGGTGGTGTGTTAGTGTGTGTTGTGCTGGTATGAGTGGATCAGACACAGCAGCGCTGCTGGAGTTTTTAAACACCATGTCCACTCACTGTCCACTCTATTAGACACTCCTACCTAGTTGGTCCACCTTGTAGATGTAAAGTCAGAGACGATCGCTCATCTATTGCTGCTGTTTGAGTCGGTCATCTTCTAGACCTTCATCAGTGGTCACAGGGCGCTGCCCATGGGGCGCTGTTGGCTGGATATTTTTGGTTGGTGGACTATTCTCAGTCCAGCAGTGACAGTGAGGTGTTTAAAAACTCCAGCAGCGCTGCTGTGTCTGATCCACTCATACCAGCACAACACACACTAACACACCACCACCATGTCAGTGTCACTGCAGTGCTGAGAATCATCCACCACCCAAACAAAGCATGTAGAGAAACAGATGGACTACAGTCAGTAATTGTAGAACTACAAAGTGCTTCTATATGGTAAGTGGAGCTGATAAAATGGACAGTGAGTGTAGAAACAAGGAGGTGGTCATAATGTTATGGCTGATCAGTGTATTTTAGTGTCTCAGTCTGAATCACAGCGAGATTTACAAACTCATCAGTAAATAATTAAACATGTTAATTTATTATTAACGCACTCATCACCCTCGATCTAATGCAGTACGTTTAACTTTCACCTCACTAAACCTGCTGATGATCAACTTTACAATCACTTCACAAGGTTTTTCCTCTGTGAGGTCTATCAGTATATCCACGACCATTCACAGAACAGAAGCGAGTGAAAGAAAAGTGGAAGGATCGTATTAAAGGATCAGGTGGAAAAGATCAATAAATCAATAAACAGTCCAAAATATGAAACTACAGTCAGACTTCCTAGGTCAGGCTGACATAACCAGCGAAACCAGCCTCGAACTTTAAGAACGATTTCTGACACCGACTGTGAGTTTCACTGGATTACAGACGTTTAGTTACTGAGGCTGAAGGAAACGTTCATGTGTTCATACACAAGAGGGTTCAAACCAAAGAGCCTGTGTGGAAATAAATGGATGGTGCTGCACAGAGATGGGGGATAACGAAGATCGGTGCGCAACCGTCCGTGTGCTGTCAGGGCTGTTGTGAGTAGATTTGGGAGAAATTTGAGGGGAAAATCGCAAAAATGAAGCAGATAATTAACAATAAATAAACCAAACACACGTCCTCTAACTTTTCCTCTTCGTACCTGAATGTTCGTGAATGTTTATCAGTTATAAAACAGCAGAACGTCTCCCGTCGTCTCCCGTCGTCTCCCGTCGTCTCCTTTCTCTCCAGTTAAAGTCTGAACGTTCTGTCAGCGCTCCAGATCACAAAGAAGCTTTTGAGGACAGGAAGCAGATCGAGCGTCTCTAACAGAGCAGAAGAGCTACAGAGAGGAATAAAAGCTCTTTCAGCTCCCACTCACCCCCCTAAAACTGCCCCCCTCCCCAAAACTGCCTTTCAGTGCTTCCTTTAAAGCAGAACATGAAGATAGAGACAGAGACGAGAGACGAGTCCACCTTAATAAACCCTTCAGCAGGACCGAGCGGTGTTAAAGTCTCGGCAGTGTGAATTACGTCCTCACGTTATTAAACCCAGAGCAGCTTTTGTTCTCCAGGTCGTTTGTTTTGCTCCGGCGTGACGTGGATTCGTCCTCTATCAGGCAGATAAATTAGAGGTAGACACTGTTGGGCCCCTGAGCGAGGCCCTTAACCCTCAATTGGTCAAATTGTATTTAGTCGTAATTTTCAGTCACTTTGAATAACAGTGTCCGCTAAATGCTGCAAATGTAAACATAGGTCTGCCATGTTTTTGTTTTGAGCAGTGAGTTCAACTCTTCTCTTTTTAAATGAAGTTTTGCATGTTCTCCAGACATTTCTAACCTCTGACCTTATCGCACTGGAACAATTAAAGAGCTAATAATGAATAATTACTGATAATGGGGCGGAGACGAGGATTTCAGTGATGTTCCATTACAATCGTCTCACCAAACCAAATATATTAAAGAATCTTCAGATGAATAATGAAGTGATGTTTTTGATCTCTGATCCCGGGGGGGGGATATATGGTGACGTGTAGTACAGTGATGTTAGGAATGTGTTTTATTTACGACTGCATGTTTCTTTCTGTCTGATCTGAAAGATCTGAAACATCGTCACGTCATCGCCGTGCATCATTTAATCACACGCCGCCAAACCAAAGCATTTAATAATGAAGTTTTATAGCAGGATGAGGTCAAAAGTGTGTAGTGCTGCCAGGATTACAGGATTTTACCCCCCCCCCCCCCCCCCCGTACCAGTAAATACACACAACCATCGAGGTTAAATCTAAACGTGTTAGAGAAACATTCAACCTCAGGATTACATTCATGTGCTCGAGAATTTACACTTTTACTGAGCAACAAATCCAACTAACACGGGACGACCGGCAACCAGTTCAGTCCAAACACACCAGAGAACATAAAATAAATAAAACAATATAATTATTTATCTTCAGCATCTACGTCATTCTGATCATGGCCGAGCTGCTGGATTCAGAGGAACGACAAAAATGCAAATACATTACAGCACATCATTAACTTATTTATTTATTTATTTATTTATTTATTTATTTATTTATTTATTTATTTATTTATGTACGTACTTATTTGTTTACTTATTTATTTATTTATTTACTTATTTATTTATTTACTTATTTATTTATTTTCTTATTTATTTATTTACTTATTTATTTACTTATTTATTCATTTATTTACTTACTAATTTATTTACTTATTTATTTATTTACTTACTTATTTATTTATTTACTTATTTATTTATTTACTTATTTATTTATTAATTTATTTACTTATTTATTTATTTACTTACGTCTTATTTATTTATTTACTTATGTACTTATTTATTTTCTTGTTTATGTTTTTGTTTACTTATTATTATTTTGTTTATTATTTTCTTATTTATGTACTTATTTATTTATTTACTTATTTACTTATTTATTTATTTACTTACTTATGTATTTACATATTTGTATTTACTTATTTATTTTCTTGTTATGTTTTTGTTTACCTATTTGTTTCTTATTTTCTTATTTAATATTTATTTATTTACTTACATATTTTTTTATTTTCTTGTTTATTTAATTATTTATTTATTTACTTAATTGTTATTTTTTTTTCTTTTCTTATTTATTTATTTACTTACTTATTTTTAATTTATTGATTTTATTTTTTCATTTATTTATTCATGTATTTATTGATGTATTAATGTATTAATTAATTTAATTATTTATTTATGTTACTAATATTGACTGATTCTTTAACCCTTGTGTTTTCTTAAAGGTCATGAATGAGCCTCCAGCATGATGATGAGCAGGTAAAATCCCCTCAGTCCCCTTATTTAAACCTGAGATTTTTTACAGTGACCCCTGATACTCACACGTCTGTGATGAATGACCGACTGTTTCTTCATGTTAAATAAATTTGAGGTTTAAAATAAAATTAAGCTGCTTTATTTTAGGGGTTTAGTGATTATGTTGTGGTTATTTTGGACCCTTAAAACAGGATGAGTAAACAGAACGTTACGATTATACAAGGGTTTAAATCCAGGACTGTGTGAGAACTGATACTGATACGTATTCAGTCATGCAGCCAATGTTGGACCCCTGAGCAAGGCCCTTAACCCTGTTGGCTTCAGGGACTCGCTCTGACCCTGTGCTCTGACGCCAGCTTCCAAACAAGTTATACACAGAAAAACTAATGTACTAAAACATGTAGACGAATATATAATAAACACTTTTATCTGCTCTAGATTATTATTATACTTTTGTTATAGTAAATATTATTTATATTTGTTATGTATTATTAATCAAATGTTTGCTATATTATTAATTATTAGTATTATAATCATTATTATCATAAATATTTTTGTTAATTTTATTATTATTAATATTATTTTTATTAAGAATATGTACGATTATTTTTAGTCATTAAGATATTGTAGCGTCGGCGTCGAGGATGGGATAGGAAACTGCTCTTTTAGTGAACATGTGGACAAACACACATTCACACATAGACATTCATACCACATTCACACATTCACACATTCACACACAGACATTTATACCACATTCACACATTCACACATAGACATTCATACCACATTCACACATTCACACACATAGACATTTATACCACATTCACACATTCACACATTCACACACAGACATTTATACCACATTCACACACATAGACATTCATACCACATTCACACATTCACACACAGACATTTATACCACATTCACACATTCACACACATAGACATTTATACCACATTCACACATTCACACATTCACACACATAGACATTCATACCACATTCACACATTCACACACAGACATTTATACCACATTCACACATTCACACACATAGACATTTATACCACATTCACACATTCACACATTCACACACATAGACATTTATACCACATTCACACATTCACACACAGACATTTATACCACATTCACACATTCACACACAGACATTTATACCACATTCACACATTCACACACATAGACATTTATACCACATTCACACATTCACACATTCACACACATAGACATTCATACCACATTCACACATTCACACATTCACACACATAGACATTTATACCACATTCACACATTCACACATTCACACATTCACACATTCACACACAGACATTTATACCACATTCACACACATAGACATTCATACCACATTCACACATTCACACACATAGACATTTATACCACATTCACACATTCACACACATAGACATTTATACCACATTCACACATTCACACATTCACACACATAGACATTCATACCACATTCACACATTCACACACAGACATTTATACCACATTCACACATTCACACACATAGACATTTATACCACATTCACACATTCACACACATAGACATTCATACCACATTCACACACATAGACATTTATACCACATTCACACATTCACACATTCACACACATAGACATTTATACCACATTCACACATTCACACACATAGACATTTATACCACATTCACACATTCACACACATAGACATTCATACCACATTCACACATTCACACACAGACATTTAAACCGCATTCACACATTCACACACAGACATTTAAACCACATTCACACATTCACACATTCACACACAGACATTTATACCACATTCACACACATAGACATTCATACCACATTCACACATTCACACACAGACATTTATACCACATTCACACATTCACACACATAGACATTTATACCACATTCACACATTCACACATTCACACACATAGACATTCATACCACATTCACACATTCACACACATAGACATTTATACCACATTCACACATTCACACACATAGACATTTATACCACATTCACACATTCACACACAGACATTTATACCACATTTACACATTCACACACATAGACATTCATACCACATTCACACATTCACATTTATACCACATTCACACATTCACACACAGACATTTATACCACATTCACCCATTCACACACATAGACATTTATACCACATTCACACATTCACACACATAGACATTTATACCACATTCACACATTCACACACAGACATTTATACCACATTTACACATTCACACACAGACATTCATACCACATTCAGACATTCACATTTATACCACATTCACACATTCACACACAGACATTTATACCACATTCACACATTCACACACATAGACATTTATACCACATTCACACATTCACACATTCATACATTCACACACAGACATTTATACCACATTCACACATTCACACACATAGACATTTAAACCACATTCACACATTCACACATTCACACACAGACATTTATACCACATTCACACATTCACACAGACATTTATACCACATTCACACATTCACACATTCACACATTCACACACATAGACATGTATACCACATTCACACATTCACACACAGACATTTATACCACATTTACACATTCACACACATAGACATTCATACCACATTCACACATTCACACATTCACACACAGACATTTATACCACATTCACACATTCACACACATAGACATTTATACCACATTCACACATTCACACATTCATACATTCACACACAGACATTTATACCACATTCACACATTCACACACATAGACATTTATACCACATTCACACATTCACACATTCACACACAGACATTTATACCACATTCACACATTCACACATAGACATTTATACCACATTCACACATTCACACATTCACACATTCACACACAGACATTTATACCACATTTACACATTCACACACAGACATTCATACCACATTCACACATTCACACATTCACACACAGACATTTATACCACATTTACACATTCACACACATAGACATTAATACCACATTCACACATTCACACACAGACATTTATACCACATTCACACATTCACACACATAGACATTTATACCACATTCACACATTCACATTTATACCACATTCACACATTCACACACAGACATTTATACCACATTCACACATTCACACACATAGACATTTATACCACATTCACACATTCACACATTCACACATAGACATTTATACCACATTCACACATTCACACACAGACATTTATACCACATTCACACATTCACACACATAGACATTCATACCACATTCACACATTCACACATTCACACACAGACATTTATACCACATTCACACATTCACACACATAGACATTTATACCACATTCACACATTCACACATTCATACATTCACACACAGACATTTATACCACATTCACACATTCACACACATAGACATTTATACCACATTCACACATTCACACATTCACACACAGACATTTATACCACATTCACACATTCACACATAGACATTTATACCACATTCACACATTCACACATTCACACATTCACACACAGACATTTATACCACATTTACACATTCACACACAGACATTCATACCACATTCACACATTCACACATTCACACACAGACATTTATACCACATTTACACATTCACACACATAGACATTAATACCACATTCACACATTCACACACAGACATTTATACCACATTCACACATTCACACACATAGACATTTATACCACATTCACACATTCACACATTCACACACAGACATTTATACCACATTCACACATTCACACATAGACATTTATACCACATTCACACATTCACACATTCACACATTCACACACAGACATTTATACCACATTTACACATTCACACACAGACATTCATACCACATTCACACATTCACACATTCACACACAGACATTTATACCACATTTACACATTCACACACATAGACATTAATACCACATTCACACATTCACACACAGACATTTATACCACATTCACACATTCACACACATAGACATTTATACCACATTCACACATTCACATTTATACCACATTCACACATTCACACACAGACATTTATACCACATTCACACATTCACACACATAGACATTTATACCACATTCACACATTCACACATTCACACATAGACATTTATACCACATTCACACATTCACACACAGACATTTATACCACATTCACACATTTACACACATAGACATTTATACCACATTCACACATTCACACACAGACATTTATACCACATTCACACACATAGACATTTATACCACATTCATACATTCACACACATAGACATTTATACCACATTCACACATTTACACACATAGACATTTATACCACATTCATACATTCACACACATAGACATTTATACCACATTCACACATTCACACACAGACATTTATACCACATTTACACATTCACACACATAGACATTTATACCACATTCACACATTTACACACATAGACATTTATACCACATTCATACATTCACACAGACATTTATACCACATTCACACATTCACACACATAGACATTCATACCACATTCATACATTCACACACAGACATTTATACCACATTCACACATTCACACACATAGACATTTATACCACATTCACACATTTACACACATAGACATTCATACCACATTCATACATTCACACACAGACATTTATACCACATTCACACATTCACACACAGACATTCATACCACATTCACACACATAGACATTCATACCACATTCACACATAGACATTTATACCACATTCACACATTCACACACAGACATTTATACCACATTCACACATTCACACATTCACACACATAGACATTCATACCACATTCACACATTCACACACAGACATTTATACCACATTCACACATTCACACACATAGACATTTATACCACATTCACACATTCACACATTCACACACATAGACATTTATACCACATTCACACATTCACACATTCACACACAGACATTTATACCACATTCACACATTCACACACAGACATTTATACCACATTCACACATTCACACACATAGACATTCATACCACATTCACACATTCACACATTCACACACATAGACATTTATACCACATTCACACATTCACACATTCACACACAGACATTTATACCACATTCACACACATAGACATTCATACCACATTCACACATTCACACACAGACATTTATACCACATTCACACATTCACACACAGACATTTATACCACATTCACACATTCACACATTCACACACATAGACATTCATACCACATTCACACATTCACACACAGACATTTATACCACATTCACACACATAGACATTTATACCACATTCACACATTCACACATTCACACACATAGACATTCATACCACATTCACACACATAGACATTTATACCACATTCACACATTAACACATTCACACACATAGACATTTATACCACATTCACACATTCACACACATAGACATTTATACCACATTCACACATTCACACACATAGACATTCATACCACATTCACACATTCACACACAGACATTTAAACCGCATTCACACATTCACACACAGACATTTAAACCACATTCACACATTCACACATTCACACACAGACATTTATACCACATTCACACACATAGACATTCATACCACATTCACACATTCACACACAGACATTTATACCACATTCACACATTCACACACATAGACATTTATACCACATTCACACATTCACACATTCACACACATAGACATTCATACCACATTCACACATTCACACACATAGACATTTATACCACATTCACACATTCACACACATAGACATTTATACCACATTCACACATTCACACACAGACATTTATACCACATTTACACATTCACACACATAGACATTCATACCACATTCACACATTCACATTTATACCACATTCACACATTCACACACAGACATTTATACCACATTCACCCATTCACACACATAGACATTTATACCACATTCACACATTCACACACATAGACATTTATACCACATTCACACATTCACACACAGACATTTATACCACATTTACACATTCACACACATAGACATTCATACCACATTCACACATTCACATTTATACCACATTCACACATTCACACACAGACATTTATACCACATTCACACATTCACACACATAGACATTTATACCACATTCACACATTCACACATTCATACATTCACACACAGACATTTATACCACATTCACACATTCACACACATAGACATTTAAACCACATTCACACATTCACACATTCACACACAGACATTTATACCACATTCACACATAGACATTTATACCACATTCACACATTCACACATTCACACACATAGACATGTATACCACATTCACACATTCACACATTCACACACAGACATTTATACCACATTTACACATTCACACACATAGACATTCATACCACATTCACACATTCACACATTCACACACAGACATTTATACCACATTCACACATTCACACACATAGACATTTATACCACATTCACACATTCACACATTCATACATTCACACACAGACATTTATACCACATTCACACATTCACACACATAGACATTTATACCACATTCACACATTCACACATTCACACACAGACATTTATACCACATTCACACATTCACACATAGACATTTATACCACATTCACACATTCACACATTCACACACAGACATTTATACCACATTTACACATTCACACACATAGACATTCATACCACATTCACACATTCACACATTCACACACAGACATTTATACCACATTTACACATTCACACACATAGACATTAATACCACATTCACACACAGACATTTATACCACATTCACACATTCACACACATAGACATTCATACCACATTCACACATTCACATTTATACCACATTCACACATTCACACACAGACATTTATACCACATTCACACATTCACACACATAGACATTTATACCACATTCACACATTCACACATTCACACATTCACACATAGACATTTATACCACATTCACACATTCACACACAGACATTTATACCACATTCACACATTTACACACATAGACATTTATACCACATTCACACATTCACACACAGACATTTATACCACATTCACACACATAGACATTTATACCACATTCATACATTCACACACAGACATTTATACCACATTTACACATTCACACACATAGACATTTATACCACATTCACACATTTACACACATAGACATTTATACCACATTCATACATTCACACAGACATTTATACCACATTCACACATTCACACACATAGACATTCATACCACATTCATACATTCACACACAGACATTTATACCACATTCACACATTCACACACATAGACATTCATACCACATTCACACATTCACATTTATACCACATTCACACATTCACACACATAGACATTTATACCACATTCACACATTCACACACAGACATTTATACCACATTCACACATTCACACACATAGACATTTATACCACATTCACACATTCACACATTCATACATTCACACACAGACATTTATACCACATTCACAAATTCACACACATAGACATTTATACCACATTCACACATTCACACACATAGACATTTATACCACATTTACACATTCACACACATAGACATTCATACCACATTCACACATTCTCACATAGACATTTATACCACATTCACACATTCACACATTCACACATTCACACACAGACATTTATACCACATTTACACATTCACACACATAGACATTCATACCACATTCACACATTCACACACATAGACATTCATACCACATTCACACATTCACATTTATACCACATTCACACATTCACACACAGACATTTATACCACATTCACACACATAGACATTTATACCACATTCACACATTCACACATTCACACACAGACATTTATACCACATTCACACATTCACACACATAGACATTCATACCACATTCACACATTCACACACATAGACATTTATACCACATTCACACATTCACACACATAGACATTTATACCACATTCACACATTCACACATTCACACAGACATTTATACCACATTCACACATTCACACACATAGACATTCATACCACATTCACACATTCACACACATAGACATTTATACCACATTCACACATTCACACACATAGACATTTATACCACATTCACACATTCACACATTCACACATAGACATTTATACCACATTCACACATTCACACACAGACATTTATACCACATTCACACATTTACACACATAGACATTCATACCACATTCATACATTCACACACAGACATTCATACCACATTCACACATTCACACACATAGACATTTATACCACATTCACACATTCACACATAGACATTTATACCACATTCACACATTCACACACAGACATTTATACCACATTCACACATTTACACACATAGACATTCATACCACATTCACACATTCACACACAGACATTTATACCACATTCACACATTCACACACATAGACATTCATACCACATTCATACATTCACACACAGACATTCATACCACATTCACACATTCACACACAGACATTTATACCACATTCACACATTCACACACAGACATTTATACCACATTCACACATTCACACACATAGACATTTATACCACATTCACACATTCACACATTCACACATAGACATTTATACCACATTCACACATTCACACACAGACATTTATACCACATTCACACATTTACACACATAGACATTCATACCACATTCACACATTCACACACAGACATTTATACCACATTCACACACAGACATTTATACCACATTCACACATTCACACATATAGACATTCATACCACATTCATACATTCACACACAGACATTTATACCACATTCACACATTCACACACAGTTATTTATACCACATTCACACATTCACACACATAGACATTTATACCACATTCACACATTCACACACATAGACATTTATACCACATTCACACATTCACACAGACATTTATACCACATTCACACATTCACACACAGACATTTATACCACATTCACACATTCACACACATAGACATTTATACCACATTCACACATTCACACATAGACATTTATACCACATTCACCCACATAGACATTTATACCACATTCACACATTCACACATAGACATTTATACCACATTCACACATTCACACACAGACATTTATACCACATTCACACATTTACACACATAGACATTCATACCACATTCACACATTCACACATTCACACACATAGACATTTATACCACATTCACACATTTACACACATAGACATTCATACCACATTCACACATTCACACACATAGACATTCATACCACATTCACACATTCACACATTCACACATTCACACATTCACACATTCACACATTCACACACAGACATTTATACCACATTCACACACATAGACATTCATACCACATTCACACATTCACACAGCCGATGATGCATTTCTCGCGTAGCCAGCCCATTCCCAGCGCTGATCAACACGGTCACGGTAGATTTTGATACCACAGCCGCAAGTCCTTCTGGGTAAAGCTCCGCCCCCTTCTCGTCCACAGCAGCAGGTCGCTACAATATGTTTAAAAAATAGTGAAAGTAAAATAGAAGTTGTAATTCACATTCACACATTCACACACATAGACATTTATACCACATTCACACATTCACACATTCACACATAGACATTTATACCACATTCACACATTCACACACAGACATTTATACCACATTCACACATTTACACACATAGACATTCATACCACATTCATACATTCACACACAGACATTCATACCACATTCACACATTCACACACATAGACATTTATACCACATTCACACATTCACACATTCACACATAGACATTTATACCACATTCACACATTCACACACAGACATTTATACCACATTCACACATTTACACACATAGACATTCATACCACATTCACACATTCACACACAGACATTTATACCACATTCACACATTCACACACATAGACATTCATACCACATTCATACATTCACACATTCACACACACAGTTATTTATACCACATTCACACATTCACACACATAGACATTTATACCACATTCACACATTCACACACATAGACATTTATACCACATTCACACATTCACACAGACATTTATACCACATTCACACATTCACACACATAGACATTCATACCACATTCATACATTCACACACAGACATTTATACCACATTCACACATTCACACACATAGACATTCATACCACATTCATACATTCACACACAGACATTTATACCACATTCACACATTCACACATAGACATTTATACCACATTCACCCACATAGACATTTATACCACATTCACACATTCACACATAGACATTTATACCACATTCACACATTCACACACAGACATTTATACCACATTCACACATTTACACACATAGACATTCATACCACATTCACACATTCACACATTCACACACATAGACATTTATACCACATTCACACATTTACACACATAGACATTCATACCACATTCACACATTCACACACATAGACATTCATACCACATTCACACATTCACACATTCACACATTCACACATTCACACATTCACACACAGACATTTATACCACATTCACACACATAGACATTCATACCACATTCACACATTCACACAGCCGATGATGCATTTCTCGCGTAGCCAGCCCATTCCCAGCGCTGATCAACACGGTCACGGTAGATTTTGATACCACAGCCGCAAGTCCTTCTGGGTAAAGCTCCGCCCCCTTCTCGTCCACAGCAGCAGGTCGCTACAATATGTTTAAAAAATAGTGAAAGTAAAATAGAAGTTGTAAACGTCTCAAAATATTGACACAGAAGCTAAAATAGATTTTACTGTTTATTGTTTAATTCTTACAGTTTTAGATGAACAGACTTTCAGACACACCTACAGCTGTTTTATAGAAGCCACTCTTAGTTTATTTGGATTATTTTATTATTTGGGTTTTTTGTCTTTTTAAAATATGTAGATTAATTCCAAGTTAAAATTAATTAAATTAAATGTTATGATTATGATGAAATGTTTTTATTATGTTCTGGTATGAACTCACTTTTTCTTACGAGTTTCCCTCAGTAAGATCAGAACCTGATCTCACAAATTTTAACACACTAATTATTTATTAAAATCACTTCTGATAAACTGCCGGCTCTAATAATCTTTATTATGTATTAATGCTCGGGGGTTTGACTCTGGGACGTCCAGAACTCGTTTGTGCAGGTGTCCAAATACTTTCATGTCTATACAGTAGAGGCGCTGATGTTCTGATCCTCTCAGCTGCTGCAGATGATCTGAGCTTATATATTTAACTTAGTGTAAAAGAACCAAACAGAGGGTCAGAGGTCACCCAGCTCTTTCATCCACAGGGGGCGTGGTTGAGCTTTGATGTTGGGATCTAACACACCTGAATCCACCATCGCTGGTTTGATCTTCAGAGCTCAAAGCTTCACGTTTCCTGCTGGTGGCTTTACAGCAGCTAAACTGAACTTTAAAACATTCTACAGTAGATTATTTTAGTTCTATATTGGTTACAGTCACTGCAGGCGTGTACAGTCACAGTCAGAAATATTAGAGAGTCAGAGTCAGAGAGGTTTTATTGTCATTTCAGCTACATACAAGTACATATTGAAACGAAACAGCGTTCCTCTAGGATCACGGTGTAACACGGTACAAAAAGTGCAAGACAAAACAGTGTAAATACAAAACAGTGTAAGTACAACAATAAATACAAAAAATGCTATAATAAATAACTGCAAAAGATATTCCTAATTATTCCTAATCTAAACAAGTAATTAGAAGACAGGACTAAAGACAAGTGTTAGTACATGATGGTGAATAGATGGTACAATGGTTCATGAGGTAGTGACATGTTGTACTTTAGCAGCGTAAAATTGGCAATGGAGCCTAAAAAGTAAATAAGGTGCAAAAATACAAAAAGACTTTTCCAATATTTGAATAAACAGGTAAAAACAGTCTAACATTGTCAATATAGTTCAGTGTGTGGCAGCAGAAACATTTCCGGAGAAAATTGTTACAGTACTGAATTGAGGAGTCTGATTGCTTGTGGGATAAAACTGTTACACAGTCTGGTTGTGTTAGTCCGGATGCTGCGGTATCGTCTCCCAGACGGGAGCAGAGTAAAAAGTCCATGTGATGGATGGGTTGGATCGTCCACAATGCTGAGAGCTTTGCGGATGCAGCGGGTGTTAAAAATGTCCGTGAGAGATGGAAGAGCGACCCCGATGATCTTTTCAGCTGTCCTCACTACTCGCTGGAGAGTCCTGCGGTCCGACGCAGTACAATTTCCGAACCAGACAGTGATGCAGCCGCTCAGGATGCTCTCGATTGTTCCTCTGTAGAACGTGGTGAGAATGGGGGGTGGCAGATGAGCTTTCCTCAGTCTTCTCAAAAAGTAGAGACGCTGCTGGGCTTTCTTGGTGATGGAACTGGTGTTGAGGGTCCAGGTGAGATTCTCTTTCAGATGAACACCGAGAAATTTGGTGCTCTTGACGATCTCAACAGATGAGCCGTCGATGTGCAGTGGGGAGTGGTCCCTTAGTGTCTTTCTAAAGTCAATGACCATCTCTTTGGTTTTATCCACGTTCAGAGACAGGTTGTTGACTTGGCACCAGTCCGTTAGATGTTGTATCTCCTCTCTGTACGCTGACTCATCATTGTTGCTGATGAGTTCCACCACAGTTGTGTCGTCTGCAAACTTAACGATGGAATTCGAGCTGTGCATTGCTGTACAGTCGTGCGTAAGCAGAGTAAACAGCAGTGGACTGAGCACACAGCCTTGGGGAGCGCCGGTGCTCAGTGTGGTGGTGCTGGAGGTGTTCTTACCGATCCGGACGGACTGAGGTCTCTCAGTCAAGAAATCCAGGATCCAGTTGCAGAGAGAGGTGTTCAGGCCCAGCGTGCTCAGCTTTCCAATTAGATGCTGAGGAATGATGGTGTTGAATGCTGAGCTAAAGTCTATGAACAGCATCCTGACGTAAGTGTTCTTTCTGTCCAGGTGTGTAGAAGCCAGGTGAAGTGTAGTGGATATGGCGTCATCCGTTGAGCGGTTAGGACGGTACGCAAACTGCAGTGGGTCCATGGTGGGAGGCAGTAGGGTCTTAATATGCCTCATGACTAGTTTCTCGAAGCACTTCATGATGATAGGCGTGAGTGCTACGGGACGATAGTCGTTGAAGCATGACACAGATGACTTCTTTGGCACGGGTACGATGGTGGTCGTCTTGAGGCACGTTGGAACAATGGCGCTGCTCAGGGAGATGTTGAAGATGTCAGTGAATACATCTGCCAGCTGGTCTGCACATCCTTTGAGCACTCGGCCAGGAATGTTGTCTGGTCCAGAAGCTTTCCGTGGGTTGACTCCGTGCAGAGTTCTCCTCACGTCCGCTGTGGTGAGACGAAGCACCTGGTCGTCACAAGGTGGGATCATCTTCCTCGCCAACATGTTGTTCTGCACCTCGAACCGAGCGTAGAAGTCATTCAGCGCATCTGGAAGGGAGGCATCACTGTCACAGACGGGTGGAGTCGTCCTGTAGTTGGTGATGACCTGGATGCCCTGCCACAAGCGCCGTGTGTCACCGCTGTTCTGGAAGTGGCTGTGGATGTTCTGGCCGTGTGCGCGCTTTGCTTCTCGGATTGTGTATTAAATAAATTAATAAATAATAAATAAATTTAGGGTTATCCTTAAAAACCTGCTGGTCTGTAGGTCCTAAAGTTGGGTTCCAACATGATGAACCCATCAGGACTCAATAAGCAGCTTCATCTGCTCCAGCTGTGCTGTGTGATATAAACACCAGCCAGAGATTCAGGTGTTCAGGGTGTGGTCGAACCATAATGTAAACTAAGGAGCTGCTCACACACAAGCTGACAGAGGAGATCAGTTCATTCCACCAAAAGATCTCCAGGAGCTTCAACGTTCCTACAGACACCAAACTTATGATGGAGAATGTACCAAATTTCATCCAGAGGCCTCAGCAGGGTCATCAGGACCTTGTGTTCCTGCTGAAGATCTACAGGATGACCTGATGAAGACTAGAACAAACGTTTCAGTGGCATCATAAGAAGATCCCTTAACATCCAAGAAGTTCATGACTGGACTCCAAGACACATGCAGAAGGGTGGACAGGACTGGACTGGAATCCACCAGAAGGACTTTGGACAGGACTGCAGGGATCTGGAACACAGTTCTATAGAGTGAGGAACCAAAACTGGAACTGTCAGTGATGATGTGGAGATGTTCTCTAGGCCACTCCACCTGGGAATCAAACCCAGGACCTTTTTGATGTAAGGAGACAGTGCTACCCGCTGTGCCACTCTGGGTTCCCGGCCGGTTATAAATACAGTGAATGATGCAGAAGTGCTGAACTGTACTACTTCACCAGGATAAACACTCCAGATGTTCTGAGATGTTCCCTCACGGTGAGGAATGTTAATGTTCTGTACGACAGACAGAAACACTTTAGGTTAGACGGATCTCCTCTCGGTTTCGTCTCCAGCGCTGCAGCGTGCAGTGTAATCAACAGCTCAGATCTTTAAACATCTCTCGGTGTGCGCTACGTTTAAACCTGAGCGCTGAGCGTGATAGGCATCGACTAGCGCCGGCGCTCTCTCGGTCCTGACGCCGGCGGCAGCGTGGTCAACTCAGATCTGAGAGCTTTAGTAATACGAACGAGATTCCTGTGTGATTCTGTAGTGGTTCCTCTGCACGCACCTCTTATCAGCAAAGAGGGGCGCCCCAAATCTCTTTGTAGTGCTCGGCATTAGTGAGTTATCACAGCTAATAAGGTTGGGGAAGGGCCGCGTAATCAGGCTGATTGTTTGATGTTCTGATGGGTGAACACAGCGCTCCTGACTGGATCTGAAAAGTATGTGGACATCCGAGCTGGAGCAGGTCCCATCTGAAACCCTGGGGGCCAATAAGAGACATTATAAACCCCTGAAACTATTATACAGGGTCTAGGAACTTAAAGTGGTAACCCATTCTGTTTCACTGGGGTATAAATATGAGGTGACACAGAGGTCACAGTGCAAACAAGGAAAAAGTCAAAGGAACGATTATAATAAACATCTACTTAGAAAACGTCCAGATCTACAATAAAAATAATAATTACAACGTTTTAATCATTTTCTCTCTTTTTCTCCCAGTTTAGTCGTAGCCAGTTCCTCTTCCTCTGCTGGAGACCCTGATGGTGTACGTGGGCACTCCTCCAACCTCTTCTTATCCCCCCGTACTTCGGTCACGCACTGATCTCCATGTTCCTCCACTTCTGTACAGGCACCTCGGCCTACTAACCAGGGTCCTTACACAGCGCGAAGACCCCGCCCACTTTTTAGTCCCGTCTTTTCCCACCCAGCAGACTAGCGGATGAGTTTGTCTGCTACAGGCACTAGGGGGCGCCCAGCCGACCAATAGCAGAGCTGAGATTCAAACTCAATGCACAAGTGGAAAATCCCGCTGCACCACCCGGGCACTAAAATTAAATTTTGCCCCTACCCACAGTGAGGAGGAAGGTAAGAGAGGCAAAAATGCACACTGCTCAGTGACAGGAAATGTTAAAAACAAAGGAGGAGATTATTTATTAATGTAGACAGGAACTGACCACAGGGGCGGGTGGTGGAGGAACACAGAGAGCACAACATGATCCTCCATACGTGTTATAGGGCTCTCTGTGAAATTCTAACGCTGGCCGGTGTAGAGAGAGGTGATGGAGGAGGAGTGTGCTAGCCTGCAGCTCTCCTTGGCCAATATGGGTGTGGTGCAGGTGGCAGGAGGAATGGGGAATTGGAAACGACTAAACTGGGAGAACAGGAGGGAACTAAAGAAATATAAGCATATATTTAGTTTAGATTAGTTAGAGGAAATGAATGATGTGTGAGGATTTAAAGTGGACGCATTTACTGAAATATATAATAAATAAAAGTGATGATTGGTTCTCCTCACTGTGGAGCTTGAGATCTTATTAATTAACGCTTCGTCTGCACAGTTTAATAAACTAAAAAAAACATTAATGATTAAAATCAAGTTTTATCAGCAGCGTCACATTCACTCGATCCTTAAGGTTATTCTTCTGAAGTGGAGTTTATAAAGCACTTATCTGACTTTAGTTTAGTTTAGATGAGAACTTTTTCCACTGCGACTCTCAGAACGGCTCATTTTACAGCACACACAGTTTAAACCTAGTCCTGAACTCAACAGGAACTTTTATTCATGATGGACAGGATTATTTAGTCCCAACATGTTTAAAATCATGATGCCTTTTGTTATTATTATTATTGATATCATTATTATTATTTTTATTACTATTATTATTATTAATATTATTTTTATTATTATTATTACTATTATTATTATTATTATTGTTACTCACTTTCTTAACCGCTTATCCAATCAGGGTCGCGGGGGGTGCTGGAGCCTATCCCAGCTTTTCAGTGGGTGCACACACACACATTCACCTATAGGGCAATTCACCTGACTGCATGTTTCTGGACTGTGGGAGGAAACCGGAGCTGCCGGAGGAAACCCACACAGACACGGGGAGAACATGCAAACTCCGCACAGAAAGACCTGGACCACCCCACCTGGGGATCGAACCCGGGACCTTCTTGCTGTGAGGCGACAGTGCTACCCACTGGGCCACCGTGCCGCCCATTATTATTATTATTATTATTATTATTATTATTATTACTGTTATTATTATCATTTTTATTATTAGTATTGATCAAAGGTGAAACAGATTAAAGGTTGGTAACAGTTTTTATTGTATATTTACAAAATGTATGAGCTTGATGTAATAGAACATGAAATATAAGAGCTGTTTAAAATAAATGAAATAGATTTTAAATAAATAAGTAAAGTTTATTTATTATTTGAATTTTACTTGCTGACATCAGGGTTTTATTTCAAATAAAAAAGATTTTTAAATAATATAAATACTGTTTAGTAAAACTATCAGGCATTTTTATATAATATATAACACAAATATTTATTTCTGGTAACACCATCAAACAACAAAAATATTAATCTTATAATTATTATTATTATAAATACATGTTAAATGTGGTAAATTATTTTTATTATTATAAAGTCAGTGTTAAATGTGGTAACTGTACTAGTGTGCTAGTGTGTTTTAGTCTCTGTGTTAGTGCAGTGTGAGTGTTTTACAGCAGGATTTACAGGGTGAATAATGAAGGAGCTGCTGAGCGTCTCTCAGGTTTCTCACAGGAATGTTTCAGGTCCTGCAGCGAGTTTAAACATCAGCATTATGTTAAAGCTCCTGAAAACTCCCGAAAATACCGAATAATAACATAAACACACGTAATACCAGACTTACACCTCAATCCCTCTTATTACCTGTGTGGTTCACTCAACTCTGCTGTGCTAGCAGGAGGAGTGTGTGTGTGTGTGTGTGTGTGTGTGTGTGTGTGTGTGTGTGTGTGTGTGTGTGTGTGTGTGTGAGTGAGAGCGTGTGTGTGTGTGTGTGTGTGTGTGTGTGTGTGTGTGAGTGAGAGCGTGTGTGTGTGTGTGAGACATGGCATCACTTTGATTAAGTACAGATTTCAAAACCACAAGTGAGAGTGAGAGTGAACTCACGAGGCAGGATGATGATCTCGAGGTGACACACGTACAGAGAATATGAAGCAAAAACGCATTAAAAATTACTTTTATTTCATTTATATATTAAATAAAATTACTTTTATTTAATCAAACTGCCTGAAGCTCTGCACATCTGCAGTGTTTTAATAATATAAATGACTGCCTGTAGAACACACACATTCTGATTATTAACAGATTAACAGATTCTGGCTGTTTTTCACTCTTTCACTGTTAAAGACGTCAAACTTCTAAAACTAAAACTAATTAATAATATTTACATTTTTTTTATAATTGTGGTGTAAATTCTCTTAAACTATGAGAATATTTACTGTATAAAAATACACATCCATCAGTGTAACATAAACAAGCTGCTTATTAATAATAATGTAATAATTTAATAAAGTGGACGATCCTGTAACGTCATTGCACTTTGTGTGCGGATCGAAATGTGGACGACTCTGTGCTTATATAAACTCTACAACCATCACAAAGGGTTTTTGTTTTCTCCTTTCTAATATGGGGTCTGTGTGAGAACCTATCGACCCGCCCTGCTCCCCCTACCTACCTGATCAGCTCCTCAGTAGAGAGGATTCTAATGCGACCTGGAGCTCATAATGCAGATAATGCAGCCGTCTCCCTCCGTGTACCGAAAACACTTCAACCGTCCCTGACGCCCCAATTTACAAATAAACCCACTCGTATAATTACACCTTTATACAGATTACACATCAACCAGAATTTATTTACATGTGAAAGGAACTCTGTTGGTTGCTCCGCACTGATCCGTCTGCCAAGTTTTTTGTGAATAAAGTCGTGCTGCACTGAATGCTGGGATTGAAGCCGTCGTGTCTTTTAGATTTGCGACATTCTAAAAAGTTTTACCCAAAGTGACTTACAATTAAGACTAAACATGATTTGAGCAATTGAGGGCCTTGCTCAGGGGTCCAACAGTTGCAACTTGGCAGTGGTGGGGCTTGAACTGGCACCCTTTTTATTACTAGTCCACTGAGCTACCGCTGATACCTGCTGGCTTTATTTATCATTTATTCGTCTACACGTGTTCAGTACAATGAAATTCTTTTTTGCATATATGGAAGTTGGGGTCAGAGCGCTGGGTCAGTTATTGTCTGGCCTGCCTGGAGATGAGAGGGTTAAGGGCCTCGCTCAAGGGCCCGACAGTGGCTGCATAACAGATCCTGGATTCAAACCTACAACCTTTTGATTGTTAGCCCAAAGTTCCACCACTGATCCTAAAGTCTATCCTCCAGCACCGTGGTACTGCTATGATCTGGGTGAGTGTAAACGTGTGGTTGTAGGTTCGACGCCCCGCAGCGGTCGGTAACGGCAGGTTGGTGATGGAGTGACGAGCTCTGAGACGTTACTCAGGTTTAATTACCTGTCTGCCGAGTCCGGCTCCAGAATAACCACCACTGACTGTACACCACAGTGGGATGATTATACAGGCTGTAAACCCAAACAAACACCAGAGCAGCAATTTCATCCCTCAGACGGGCGTGTCTCTGTAAACACCGAGCTGATTGCACTGCTGGTACGGTGACTCAGGTACGGCCAGCCTCTGTGGGAGTTCTGATGCAACTCGGTGGGTTTGAGGTACACGCTGCTATCCCTCAGACTGCACAGACATGACTTGTTATTTCTGCACTATGTGCACATGGAATTCTACCTGAAGATGCTCTGTAGAACACACGACAAATTACAGACATGCAGTGTTGGTGCTGCACAGCTTCAAATCTGGGGTTCGGTTCTGAGTTCTAGTTCCTGTCTGTATGTTTTACGCCTCCTTTCTTTACATTTACATTTTCAGCATGTAGCAGACGCCTTTATATCCAAAGCGACTTCCATTACTGTGACGGTATACTGTCTGAGCAATTGAGGGTTAGGGGCCTTGTTCGAGGGCCCAACTGTGGCAATGTGGCAGCAGTGGAGCTTGAACCAGCAACCTTCTGATTACTTCTAATTACCTTAACCACTAGGCTACACCAGCCCCCTTTCTTCATGGTGTTATTGATATGTCTAGGTTTCCTCCAGCCTCCCAAACCATGAGTGAGTATGAGTAGGTGAGTGTGAGATTTATTTCTGCATTTTCTCCCTTTTCCTCTCAATTTAGTCGTAGCCAGTTCCTCTTCCTCTGCTGGAGACCACAATGCTGTACGAGGAGGGTACAGTATATTCGCATAACACCGACCACTTCTTATCCCCCCGTACTTCGGTGGATCGGCGCGTGAGGTCGGTCTCGCTCACGGAGAGTCACGCACTGATCTCCACGTTCCTCCACTTCTGTACAGGCGCCTCGGGCTACTAACCAGGGTCCTTACACAGCGCAAAGACCTCACCCCCTTTTTTTAGTCCTGTCTTTTCCCACCCAGCAGACTGGCGGACGATTCTGTCTGCTACACCGTTTGCACTGCCGATCGAGCCTGCTAGGTGGCGCCCAATCTAGTGCATGAGTTTTACCTCAATTAATTCTACAACAATGGATGTTTATTAAGAAGTGAAATGAAGTCGAGCCGACAGAACGTGAAATATCTCAGGTTCATCCTGTCTGCTATCACATCAAAGTCATAGCAAATGGAGGAACACTGTAGAACGAGATTTTTTGAGCTATTAGAGTTTTCTGATTTGGTTAAAGACGGCAGTAACGACGTACCGAATCCTCGCTGTGAATTTCTAGATGGACAAATTCCTCTCTCTCTCTCCCAGGCCGAGTCTCCCAGTGGGCACATGGCCGGCCTTTATTAAGCTGTTTAATGGGCAGTAAAACACACGGAGAGGCTTATTAGGCTCAGTCTAAACCTGACGGGCTCGAGCCAAGCGCTTCAGTAAGACGTCTAATAAATTCTTACATTTCACTATTAATCGCTGAGCTCAGCAAAAAAGAAGCAAAGAAATAAAGTGAAGCAGTTATTTGCACGAACTGACGGGAGCAGGGGTGTAAATCCTGATCCGCTGCTCCTTTAAAGACCGGCTGGACGTCTCATCCTTGCCAAAATTCTTACATTCTTAAATTCTTCAATTCTTAAATTCTGAGGCGTATATTCAGTACAGAGACGAGAACCTGAACCACAGCAGAAAAGCTTTCATTATTATAAAGATATAAGAAAGACATGAGTGCCGCTCCTTAATCTCCTAAATCCACCTTAAACACAGAGTCATCATTAAACTCTATCTGTGCATGTTTACATCTAAACACGTCATTACCCAGCATGCTTAGTGAGATTATATTGTGATTATATCGTGTGCAGATTTAATAACAGCTCGGCTCGCGCGGTGGCTCGGATAATTACTGTGGAATCATTTTACTGTTTAATATCAAACACACGAGCTGCACAACGACAGCGAGACAAACAGACCCAAACCCTGTGGGATCTGATGTCAGACGGCTTTACTGTTTATATATAAACACTGTGTGGTCAGAAGTATTCGGACGCCTGAGCGTGAGCTTATCGGACTTTCATTTCAAACCCAAACGGGGTTCAAATGAAGCGACGTCTGTGTGAACATTCAGAAGCTTCTCACAAGACTTTAAAGTGTCCGTGTAAGACAAAGAAGGTCCAAAGTTTTCTTGTTCGGGTTCAGATGGAGTAAAAAATACACTACCACAGGGCCATGGGGCCACAACCACGGGGCCACAACCACAGGGCCAGGGTTAGGGTTTAGCTCCTGATTACTAACAATCCCACTACATTTTATCTGAGTGAATAATGATCTATCGTCCACAGTGTCATGATTTCACTCCTCAGTTTATAATCCTAATGTAAAGATTATTATACTTCTTTAAATTAAACATACCCACTTCCCTCTGAACCCAGCGCGCCTGAAATCTTCTGTGTTCTGCGTTTAGTTTTCGTTTCTCTGGAGCCGCCGCATTTATCCACAAAAAGCCCTCTCATCACTTCTCCTGCAGGGATGTAAACCAGACCCGATGAGACGTTACATCCTGTCGGGCTCCCTTTCTCACCCTGAACTGTGCTGATGTGTGATTGGCCGTCATTATCATCACATTACAGATCTGCTGGGCTAAACTCATCACCGACTCGAACCTCGACGCTTTAATAACGTCAGCGTGTCTGAAACAGCACAGAGTTCATCGAGTTCGAGTTAGCTAATAGCATTTAGCTCGGAACGCTGCGATACGAATATGCAGTGCTGATTAAATACATTCTTTTGGATTTAAAGGTGTTTTATTTTTTATTAAGTCTTTATTAAATCATCTAGAGCTTGCGTTGGCGTTCTGCTGAAGTGTTCGTCAGACGTGTTGTTTCCAGGATTACGGAGCCTGAGTGCCAGGCAGAAGAGGAGTTACTCAGGACCCACATGATGAAAATGGTTTCATTAAAGCCACCGCTGATTACTGGTTGCTGAATAAAGCCACTTTTGGACCCTTGAGTAAACATAAAATTATATTATATTATAATTATATTATCCAGAAATGTGTGAACCATGATTCTTTAACACTTATAATACAGCTCCTAGACATCAGACTCTGTCTAAATCCTTGTAACATTATATCATGAAAATGATTATTAAATCATGAAATGATTCTAATTTAGGTGGTAAAATACCTGGTTTGGATCAGTAACCAGTACCTTAGGGCGTGTTCACATGAGAAGCGTTTTGCGTTGTGCTCACCGCGAGCCTCGGCACAAACAGCTGCTTTGTTCAGAACTTGGTTTGATGGGTGCAATAAAACGTCATCAAAGTGACACAACACGAATCTCCATCAGATCCTGGGTTACAGCTCCACATGTATCTGTGTTTATTCCTCCCTGTTTCACTTTTAAACTTGTGTTACAGCTCCAGCTTCTGAGAAATGGTGAGAATCAGAATCAGCTTCTCCCAGAGTCTAAAACGCTTCTGGTTGAAAATAAAGCTTAACGTGGTTTAATGTAGTAAAAGAAGGAGACAGGAGCACTAAACTTCTCTTCATTATTACTGCTCATAAGTTCCTCCACTAATCACAATCCTCACTCTCTGTTTTAGTTTAAAGTCTCATATCAAACAGTTCGTCTCATTGGAGGAGCTTTGAAAAGGTCAGCGAACAGCAAACTGGGTCAAAGTTCAATCAGGTGTAGTTTGAGTGGCGCAGCAAGTGCAGAAATCGCGACTCCAATGCAGCAAAAGTGCAGCACTGCCAAACTATAAGAAACAACGGCGCAGCAGCACAAAAAGTGGTTTTGCTGCTTCTCATGTGAATGCGCTTTTATAGTAACCATTATAACCAATTATATCTGGTTCAACCAATCACCTTCCAGGTTAAATTACAGGTTAGTCGGATTCAAAATGATTCCATTGGGTTCAGTACATTAATAATCAATTTTTAGATTTCTTAATGTTATTTTACTGATGATAAACCCCGCTCTTTACCACGCAACCTCCGAGCCACCAGTCTCGCTTGACTTGATCCTCCACCCAGGACTAGAGGAAGACGAGCATCAAGGCTATTCTCTGTTCTGGCATCCAAGTGGTGGAATGAACTTCCTCTATCTGTCCGAACATCTGAGTCTCTCACTGTCTTTAAAAAACGATTAAAAACCTTCATCACTTCTTTACTAAACACTTAAGCTGACTTGTACTTACTTACTAACACTCTCATTTATTTCTTTAAAAAAATAACACTTTGGTTCTTACAGGTTTTTAGCAGATTTGTGTTCTTGGACTGTTGTACTTAAACTAGAGTAAGGTAGTGTTTACTATGGAAGCTCTTTTGTAAGGCGCTCTGGATAAGAGCTTCTGCTAAATGCCCAAAATGTAAATGATAAAAATGTGTAAAATAAAGACAAAAGCAGGAGTTTTGAGAGGGTGAGATTATTATTATAAACACTACGTATCCTCCTCTGTTCTGTGCATTAACTTTACATGTAATGATCATTTACAGACTCTCAATATCAGCCTGACAATAGAAAGTACCAAAGATTATAAAATAATAATAAATAGTGATTTTATTTGAACCCTGTCTGTGCTTCTGTGCTCTGAATGGACTGCTCTGTTGGATTCAGAATAACACAACCGCTCGGTGGTTCTGCTCGTGCTGTTGCCGTGCTGCCAGGCTCCTCCTGGATCACTGTGTTCCAGCGTGAACTGATTGCTAATCAGCGCTCCGGCGGCTCCGTTGGCTCGGTCGGGGTGTTGTTTGCTCTCGGCCTGGATACCTTTGTTTCTCTAAAAATGCTGCCGGTCACACGTTTCTGCGAGGGTTTCAGAAACGTGAGATAAACGCTTCCGGGGGCTTCGTGAAGGTCCAGGAGCTTAAAGTTCTGAATAATATTGCAACAATAACAAGAGAAAAATGAGTCTATTTCATCATACACATCATTTACATTAAAGGAAAAAGTTTGTGAACCCTTTAAATAATGATTAGTTTTATGTTTTAGTGTATTTAGCAGCACGGTCATTAATCATCTACAGTTCAGGATGAAGGTCTGTAACCAATCAAACCAGTTTCAGAGAAGATCAGGAGGAGCTACATGAGATCCAGGTAATTAACCGTGATTACTAACAATTCCTGCATAGAACACACCAGGAGTACAATGTAACAGGGATGTAAAAGATGTTTCGGAACAGGTGTATCCTAGTGGTTAAGGTACATGACTAGTAATCAAAAGGTTGGTGGTTCAAGCCCCACCACTGCAAGGCCCTTAACCCTCAGTTGCTTATATAATATACTGTCACTGTACTGTAAGTCACTTTGGATAAAGGCGTCTGCTAAATGCTCACAAGCACCCAGAACCTGCTTGCTGTAAGGTGACAGTGCTCCCCACCAAGCCGCAGTGGGTGGAAAATTTGTAATTTATAAAAAAAAAAAAAAATAACAATACAAGTAAAAAAGTTTATTAATAAAATATTAAATATTTCTTAATTATTGAGAAAACACAAAGTATTTAATTAATTTCTAATAATAAAAATGTACACTCTTCCACACACTAACCTCACCGTTTTTATTTATTTTTCTTTATTATTATTTATTATTATTTTTAATCCTCGTGTCTCTGTGCTCCACCTAATAACAACACACAGCTACACCCGCGGTGAAGGTTGGGTAGATTCGGCGGTGGGTGATGCTGTGAGGTGTTTTATTTCTCTTTTCTCTCTCCGTGTTGCTGTAAGTGGATCCTTCAGGAGCGGGCGGTTCTCAGGACCCCCCCAGGACCCCCCAGGTGCTTCAGCTGTGAGGGTTCAGGTTCTGAGATGTTCAGAGGTGAAGAAGCTGAAGAAACACTCGACTGATTACACTGAGACATTCTTCTGTTAGGTAGGGATGATAATAACAGTGTGAGCAGTGCTGCCACGCCCTAATAAAAGTATTCACACCCCGAAACTGGCTGTAAAATATATAAAACGTCTTTTTTATAGTTTAAATTTATGTATCCTTTAAAAAAGTTTTTTATACTAAGTGTTTTTATTCTGTTAGTTTAATATTGTTTTTTTATGTATAATACTTATTGATGTTTGGAGGACGAACAAAGTAAGAATTTCATTGTACAGTGTAACTGCCGGTTCTTCTGTGCACATGACAATAAAACTCTTGAATCTTGAATCTAAATGTTTAGTTCGTTCATTTAATATAATAACTGTGTGAGATCTAGCAGTATGGTAGAGAGCGTCCACCAAGGGATCTGACACTGGAGATGCACAAATATGGAAAATGATACAGGACCTTCCCCAAAACACCGGGTAACCTTTATTAATAATAAGTAGATTATTTATATACACTATATTATACACTATATTATACACTATATTATACTCTATATTATACACTATATTATACACTATATTATACACTATATTATACACTATATTATACACTATATTATACACTACAATATACACTATATACAGTGGGGCCAAAAAGTATTTAGTCAGCCACTGATTGTGCAGGTTCTCCTACTTAGAAAGATGAGAGAGGTCTGTAATTTTCATCATAGCTACACTTCAACTGTGAGAGACAAAATGAGAAAAAAAATCCAGGAAATCACATTGTAGGATTTTTAAAGAATTTATTTGTAAATTATGGTGGAAAATAAGTATTTGGTCACCCACAAACAAGCAAGATTTCTGGCTCTCACAGACCTGTAACTTCTTCTTTAAGAAGCTCTTCTGTCCTCGACTCGTTACCAGTATTAATGGCACCTGTTTGACCTCGTTATCTGTATAAAAGACACCTGTCCACAGCCTCAAACAGTCAGACTCCAAACTCAACCATGGCCAAGACCAAAGAGCTGTCGAAGGACACCAGGAAGAAAATTGTAGACCTGCACCAGGCTGGGAAGAGTGAATCTACAATAGGCAAGCAGGTTGGTGTAAATTTTATCCAAAGCGACTTACACAATGAGCAATTGAGGGTTAAGGGCCTTGCTCAGGGACCCAACAGTGGCAACTTGGTGGTGGCGGGGCTTGAACCGGCAACCTTCTGTTTACTAGTCCAGTATCTTAACCACTGAGCTATCACTGGCCATACAAGACCATTGATAATCTCCCTCGATCTGGGGCCCCACGCAAGATCTCATCCCGTGGGGTCAAAATGATCATGAGAACGGTGAGCAGAAATCCCAGAACTACACGGAGGGACCTGATGAATGACCTGCAGAGAGCTGGGACCAAAGTAACAAAGGCTACCATCAGTAACACACTACGCCGAGAGGGACTCAAATCCTGCAGTGCCAGGCGTGTCCCCCTGCTTAAGCCAGTACATGTCCAGGCCCGTCTGAAGTTTGCCAGAGAGCATATGGATGATCCAGAAGAGGATTGGGAGAATATCATGTGGTCAGATGAAACCAAAATGGAACTTTTTGGTAAAAACTCAACTCGTCGTGTTTGGAGGAAGAAGAAGAACCCAAGAACACCATACCTACTGTGAAGCATGGGGGTGGAAACATCATGCTTTGGGGCTGTTTTTATGCAAAGGGGACAGGACGACTGATCCGTGTTAAGGGAAGAATGAACGGGGCCATGTATCGTGAGATTTTAAGCCAAAACCTCCTTCCATCAGTGAGAGCATCGAAGATGGAACGTGGCTGGGTCTTCCAGCATGACGATGATCCCAAACACACAGCTCGGGCAACAAAGGAGTGGCTCCGTAAAAAGCATTTCAAGGTCCTGGAGTAGCCTAGCCAGTCTCCAGACCTCAACCCCATAGAAAATTTGTGGAGTCCGTGTTGGCCAGCGACAGCCCCAAAACATCACTGCTCTAGAGGAGATCTGCATGGAGGAATGGGCCAAAATAGCAGCTACAGTGTGTGCAAACCTGGTGAAGACTTACAGGAAACGTTTCACCTCTGTCATTGCCAACAAAGGTTATGTTACAAAGTATTGAGTTGAACTTTTGTTATTGACCAAATACTTATTTTCCACCATAATTTACAAAAAAATTCTTTAAAAATCCTACAATGTGATTTCCTGGATTTTTTTTCTCATTTTGTCTCTCATAGTTGAAGTGTAGCTATGATGAAAATTACAGACCTCTCTCATCTTTCTAAGTAGGAGAACCTGCACAATCAGTGGCTGACTAAATACTTTTTGACCCCACTGTAGATACACTATATTATACACTATATATATATACACTATAATATACACTATATATATACTGTATATATATACACTATATTATACACTATATATATATACACTATAATATACACTATATATATACTGTATATATATACACTATATTATACACTATATACTGTATATATACACCATATTATACACTATATATATATATATATATATATACACACACACACTATATTATACACTATATATATACACTATATTATACACTATATATATACACTATATTATACACTATATTATACACTATATTATACACTATATATACACTATATTATACACTATATATACAGTATATATACACTATATTACACACTATATATACACTATATTATAAACTATATTATACACTATATATATACACTATATTATACACTATATATACATACACTATACTATACACTATATATACACTATATTATACACTATATATATACACTATATTATACACTATATTACACACTATATATATATATATACACTATATATACACTATATATACACTATATATATACACTATATTATACACTATATTACACACTATATATATACACCATATTATACTCTATATTATACACTATATTATACACTATATATATATACACTATATTATACACTATATTACACACTATATATACACTATATTATACACTATATTATACTATATATATATATACACTATATTATACACTATATTACACACTATATATACACAATATTATACTCTATATATGCACTATATTATACACTATATTACACACTATATATATATACACTATATATGCACACTATATTATACTCTATATTATACACTACATTATACACTATATACAGTGTATCACAAAAGTGAGTACACCCCTCACATTTCTGCAAATATTTCACTATATCTTTTCATGGGACAACACTATAGACATGAAACTTGGATATAACTTAGAGTAGTCAGTGTACAGCTTGTATAGCAGTGTAGATTTACTGTCTTCTCAAAATAACTCAACACACAGCCATTAATGTCTAAATAGCTGCAACATAAGTGAGTACACCCCACAGTGAACATGTCCAAATTGTGCCCAAATGTGTCGTTGTCCCTCCCTGGTGTCATGTGTCAAGGTCACAGGTGTAAATGGGGAGCAGGGCTGTTAAATTTGGTGTTTTGGGTACAATTCTCTCATACTGGCCACTGGATATTCAACATGGCACCTCATGGCAAAGAACTCTCTGAGGATGTGAGAAATAGAATTGTTGCTCTCCACAAAGATGGCCTGGGCTATAAGAAGATTGCTAACACCCTGAAACTGAGCTACAGCATGGTGGCCAAGGTCATACAGCGGTTTTCCAGGACAGGTTCCACTCGGAACAGGCTTCGCCAGGGTCGACCAAAGAAGTCGAGTCCACGTGTTCAGCGTCATATCCGGCTTTAAAAAATAGACACATGAGTGCTGCCAGCATTGCTGCAGAGGTTGAAGACGTGGGAGGTCAGCCTGTCAGTGCTCAGACCATACGCCGCACACTGCATCAACTCGGTCTGCATGGTCGTCATCCCAGAAGGAAGCTGACGCACAAGAAAGCCCGCAAACAGTTTGCTGAAGACAAGCAGTCCAAGAACATGGATTACTGGAATGTCCTGTGGTCTGACGAGACCAAGATAAACTTGGTCAGATGGTGTCCAGCATGTGTGGCGGCGCCCTGGTGAGAAGTACCAAGACAACTGTATCTTGCCTACAGTCAAGCATGGTGGTGGTAGCATCATGGTCTTGGGCTGCATGAGTGTTGCTGGCACTGGGGAGCTGCAGTTCATTGAGGGAAACATGAATTCCAACATGTAATTCATCGGAATCGGCTATCAGCCGATATCCCTGAAAGGAGATCGGAGATCGGAATCGGTGCCAAAAACCCCGATCGGTACATCTCTAATATACACTATATATACAGTATATATACACTATATTATACACTATATATACACTATATTATTAGATTAGATTAGATTAGATTCAACTTTATTGTCATTACACATGTACAAGTACAATGCAACGAAATGCAGTTTAGCATCTAAGCAGAAAGTGCAGAATAAACAGTATTTATGATATACATTATTTACAGTGGGTAAATAGCAGTGGTATAAACAGGATCTATAAACTATACTATAAACAAGATATGTAGCTGAAAACAATATACATATTAAGGTGCAGATTAATATTATGGTGCTATGCAGGTTAAAGTGATTAAGGTGCTATGGACACGATCAAGGAATGAGTACGTAAAAACATAATAAACAGATATATACAGTATTTATGAGATTTATGTACAAATGAGGTATGTACCAGTGAAATACAAAGCGGAAAAAGGATAAAAATGATCATGTTTGTAGTGTGTGTGTGTGGGGGGGGGGGGGGGGTGTTAACAGGGGACAGAGTTCAATATGGAGACAGCTCTGGGGAAAAAGCTGTTCCTCAGTCTAGTAGTCCTTGTCCGGAGGCTCCTAAAGTGCCTGCCAGAGGGCAGGAGGGCAAATAGTCTGTGTGCAGGGTGGGAGGAGTCCTTAAGAATGCTGCGAGCTCGACGCAGACAGCGTTTCCTCTGGACTTCCTCAATATATTATACTCTATATTATACACTATATTATACACTATATATATACACTATATTATACACTATATTATACACTACATGATACACTCTATATATACACTACATTAAACACTACTGTATATTAAACACTATATTATAAACTACTGTATATTATACTCTACATTATACACTATATTATACTCTATATTATACACTATATTATACACTATATTATACACTATATATACACTATATTATACACTATATTATACACTATATATACTCTATATTATACACTATATTATACACTACATGATACACTCTATATATACACTATATATACACTATATATATACTATATTATACACTATATTATACACTATATTATACACTATTATACTCTATATTATACACTATATTACACACTATATATATACACTATATAATACACTTTATTATACTCTATATTATACACTATATTATACACTATATATATACACTATATTACACACTATATATATACACTATATAATACACTTTATTATACTCTATATTATACACTATATTATACACTATATAATACACTTTATTATACTCTATATTATACACTATATTATACACTATATATATACACTATATAATACACTTTATTATACTCTATATTATACACTATATTATACACTATATATATACACTATATTATACACTATATTATACACTATATTATACACTATATTATGCACTATATTATACACTATATATATACACTATATTATACACTATATTATACTCTATATTATACACTATATTATACACTATATTATACACTATATTATACACCATATATGTACACTATATTATACTCTCTATATATATACACTATATTATACACTATATTATACACTATATATATATATACACTATATTATACACTATATTATACTCTATATTATACACTATATATATACACTATATTATACACTATATTATACACTATATATATACACTATATTATACACTATATTATACACTATATATATACACTATATTATACACTATATTTACACTATATTATACACTATATTATACACTATATTATACACTATATTATACACTATATATATATATATACACTATATTATACACTATATTATACACTATATTCTACACTATATTATACACTATATTATACACTATATATACACTATATTATAGTCTATATTATACTCTATATTATACACTATATTATACACTATATATACACTATATTATACACTATATTATACTCTATATTATACACTATATTATACACTATATATATATATACACTATATATATACACTATATTATACACCATATATATACACTATATTATACTCTATATTATACACTATATATATACACTACAGTCGAATCCGGTTAATCGGACCACATCGGGACGCGATCGTTTTGGTCCTAATAACCGGCTGGTCCGATTACACGAACATGCCCTATGTTACAAGGACTGATAGTGGAATGATAGCTTTCTCGTGTAGACTTTAATCGTGATTGACGGGAGGGAATTCCTTGCACGTGTTGCCGGACACTCTTGTTTACGCTTGACTTCATTTCGCCGAAAAGCGGAGATGCAGATGGATCCAATAACCACGCTGCTGGCTACTGGGTGCTTCGTTGTGGGAAAGAAAGTGGTGTGCGTGTTCACCTCCCGCTGGTTTTGCTCTTGTCAACACAACTTTTCGGATTTCCTGACCTTTGATAAAAGCATAAATTCTCCCGGGGAGCCCAGGAATCCTCCCATATCTCGCTGACCCGCTTTGCATCCGCTCTAAGTGGCGACTTGTGGCTTCTTTTTCTTATTCGCTCTCACGTTCTTTGGTCCGATTAAACGGAATTTTGGTCCAAATAAGCGAATAACATTACACGTACATAATAGGATTTGTTTCTGTACTTTAGGATTCGGTCCGAATAAGCGGCTGGTCCGATTAACCGGTGGTCCAATTAACCGGATTCGACTGTATATCATACACTATATATATACACTATATTATACACTATATATACACTATATTATACACTATATTATACACTATATATACACTATATTATACACTATATTATACACTATATATACACTATATTATACACTATATATATATACACTATATTATACACTATATTATACACTATATATACACTATATTATACACTATATAATACACTATATATATATACACACTATATTAGACACTATATTATACACTATATACAGTATATATACATTACATTATACACTATATTATACACTATATTATACACTATACACTATATTATACTCTATATTATACACTATATTGTACACTATATTATATACTATATTATACACTATATTATACACTATATTTTACACTATATATATATATACACTATATTATACACTATATTATACACTATATTATACACTATATATACACTATATTATACACTATATTATACACTATATATATACACTATATTATTTACTATATTATACACTATATTATACACTATATTATACACTATATATATACACTATATTATTTACTATATTATTTACTATATTATACACTATATTATACACTATATTATACACTATATATATACACTATATTATACTCTATTTTATACTCTATATTATACACTATATTAAACACTATATTATACACTATATTAAACACTATATTATATACTATATTATACACTATATTTTACACTATATATATACACTATATTATATACTATATTATACACTATATTTTACACTATATATATATACACTATATTATACACTATATTATACACTATATTATACACTATATATACACTATATTATACACTATATTATACACTATATATATACACTATATTATTTACTATATTATACACTATATTATACACTATATTATACACTATATTATACACTATATATATACACTATATTATTTACTATATTATTTACTATATTATACACTATATTATACACTATATTATAAACTATATATATACACTATATTATACTCTATTTTATACTCTATAGTATACACTATATTAAACACATATATATATACACTATATTATTTACTATATTATTTACTATATTATACACTATATTAAACACTATATTATACACTATATTATACACTATACTGCCAAAAGTATTTGCTCGTCTGCCTTCACACACATATGAACTTGAGTGACTCCCATTCTTAATCCACAGGGTTTAATATGATGTCACCACCCTTTGCAGCTATAACAGCTTCAACTCTTCTGGGAAGGCTTTCCACAAGGTTTAGGAGTGTGTTTATGGGAATTTTTGACCATTCTTCCAGAAGCGCATTTGTGAGGTCAGACACTGATGTTGGACGAGAAGCCCTGGCTCACAGTCTCCGCTCTAATTCATCCCAGAGGTGTTCTATCTATCAGGTTGAGGTCAGGACTCTGTGCAGGCCAGTCGAGTTCTTCCACACCAAACTGGCTCATCCACGTCTTTATGGAGCTTGTGCTTTGTGCACTGGTGCGCAGTCATGTTGGAACAGGAAGGGGCCATCCCCAAACTGTTCCCACAAAGTTAGGAGCTGGAAATTGTCCAGAATCTCTTGGTGTGCTGAAGCATTAAGAGTTCCTTTCACTGGAGTCAGACAGGTACCGTTCTCCTGGCAACCACCAAACCCAGACTCGTCCATCGGATCGCCAGACGGAGAGCCGTGATCCGTCACTCCAGAGAACACGTCTGCACCACTCTAGAGGAGCAGGATCTATAATATAACTATAGTAAAGCAGCTCAGAACTGATTAACAAAGCCTCGTCCTGCTGCCTCGTCCTCAGATGTGTCTCTACATTAGGGGCCGATGGGGCCCCACCAGACGGCTATAACATTTATCAATCTATTTTTTCTTCCTAAATAATGTTGTCATGTGCCTTTATTTATCATAAATTTGTCTACACGTGTTCAGTAGAATGAAATATTTTTTACTATGTATCCCAGCTGGAATCAGAGCGCAGGGTCGGCCATTGTATGGCCCCTGGAGTATTCAGGGTTAAGAGCTTTACTCAAGGGCCCAATAGTGGCTGCAGGGCAGAGCCGGGATTCACTCATATTCACTGTCTGATACGTTCCAAAAATCTTCCTGTACTCATGTAAAGGCCGGAGCTTCTCCCAGCGGTCTTCGTTTGGCGAGCGTGGGGCCCCTCAGCGTTCGTCTAACCAAGCAAGGAGTCAACATGCTTACCAAACGAAATGTGGGGCACAATCAGCGAATCAGCCTTCATGATCTGTTACCTGCTCGCTCTCCCATTTAGTTCTGCTGTAATAATTCGGGGTGTCGGAGTCTACAGCTGCTCTCTGTAGAACTGATATTTTACTCTTAACGAGGTGGTTCTGACCCAAACCTGTTTACCCACCTGAGGTTGTCGAGGCTGCCGTGCCAACAATGCTGCTCCTGCTAGATGTGACGGAAACCTGGCATGTTTGCACCAAAAATGCTCAGAACTTACAATGGATTTATCACAGACTGGACTGAATAATGAAGAACTCACGTTATAATTTTTTTGCTAGTTATAACATTTAGTTTAATTTAATTGTGTGTTTGTATGATCTGTGTAAATTCTATTTATTTAAAGTTTCCTCCAGGCCACTCGAGGAGGACAGGGGTCCATGCTGAGTCTGGTTCCTCTCAAGGTTCCTTCCTGTATTATTAAGGGGGTTTTTCCTCGCCCTCAGCTGCTCAACAGGAGGTTTTGGTCTGTTGGTCCTGGATTCTGTAAAGCTGCTTTGAGACGATGTCTATTGTAAAAAGTGCTGTACTAATAAAACTGACTTGACAATCATGTCGGTTGCATGCTGAGAGCAGCCAATAAAAAAATAGATGTACTCAGGCCTACGTCATGACGTTTAGTAGTCGACACTGTAAACGATATTACAATTAGTTACAGTCATCACGGTTCTGTTAGCCACTATAACAGCAGCACAATATAATAAATCAAGTCAATTAATTTTACCCAAAATGAAAATGAATTCAGTGATGGATTAGTGGACGTGGACAGAAAAGTTATGGACACGTTTTACCCAGATGAAAGATGGTGGAGCGTCACTGCTGAGTGTTGACATGATTACAGGCGTGTTTGTTATTTTGGCTGGAGGTTCCAGTACAGAAAGCTTCGGGTTTTCTGCTCTGAAATGTTGATTAAGAATTGAGAAGAATCTCGGGAGCACGTAGATGATGTAAAACGCTGTCTGTGTAGAGAGCGACCCAAAATTCCCACAGAAACAGTTCAGAATTGGTTGGTCAGTTTCATATTATGTATTCGACCCCGTTTATTTTTTGTAAATGCACAATAAAAATGGAGAGGAATTGTTTGAATTCCAAGGACCAAACAGGACAGTGGTAGCTCAACGTTTAAGGTACTGTCTAGTAATCAGAGGGTTGCCAGTTCAAGCCCCACCTTCACCAAGTTGTCACTGTCTGCCCCTGAGTAAGGCCCTTAACCTTCTGCTTAAACTGTATTCATCATAACTAAAAATGCTGTGGATAAAGGATTCCACTATATGCTGCAAATGTAAACATAAGGACTGTCACAAACGCCATGTCTTCTACAGGTGTATGTAAACTTTTGAGTCCTGTAGGGAATCTGATCGAGTCCCGAACCCCGTCCCCCCATGATAAATCCTCTCCCCTGGTTCCTCTCTGGTTGCTTGAGGACGTCGTTCTGTTTTCTCTCTCTGTGGCAGCGCAGTTCCAGCTGTGGTAAATACATATCGGCAGAACTGAGACTGATTAAATCTGAGGCATTCCTCACATAGATATTGGTTATTGGTTCCTCCGTCCTCAGAATATTCCTGGCTCCGTTCTGCCCGTTTGGATGCTGCAGTGGAAAACTGGGGCCCATCTGACTAAATTTAGAATAATGAGCGCGACCGTTCCTGCATGTTTTGTGTGATGAGGAATGAGCAGCGCCGCTCTGATGGACGTGTCAGGAAAATCCGCTCGGCTGCACGAAAGCTCCGCCGTGGAAATATGTTGTTTATGCCGAGCGGCCCGTTATTGGCTTCGGCTTTGCTTTCTTTCTCGTGGACCTCTGAGGAGCCGGTGACGAATCTCTGGCCTGCAGATACCGGACAGCGCCTGGACCGCCTCACCGGAGGGGCTGGAGCGTGACCGCTGGCGGTGCGAGGCAGGAATGATGAGTACGAGTTTACAGGACAGTGATGGGACCACACGCTAATCCGTCCCACATGCCTGACGTCCAGCTAGCCAGCGAGAGAGAGTAAAAACAGCCTCGCCGGAGTGATGGCGCTGGTGAGGAGCGGTTTAAACGCTGGATTACTCTCCACACATCCTCGTCGTTGCTTATATTGACGTGGTTTTAGCCGCTGTAGTCCCGGCTGCCCTTTCCTTCAACTCCAGCCCATGGCGAGCGCTTCCTGTCCCGCTCCGTTTCCTCTCCACGTCCACCACACGTCACGAGTCCCGTTTTAGGACAGATTTAGGACTTCTGGGATTTCTGCAGCTGCTTCATTTCCTCTGAGTAAAACGACACAAGTTTAAGTTCTGCTGGAGGATTAATGATCAAAGTTGTTTTATACACCGATCAGCCATAACATTATAACCACCTCCTCGTTTCTACACTCACTGTCCATTTTATCAGCTCCACTTACCATATAGAAGCACTTTGTAGTTCTACAATTACTGACTGTAGTCCATCTGTTTCTCTACATGCTTTGTTACCCCCTTTCACCCTGTTCTTCAATGGTCAGGACCCCCACAGAGCAGGTATTATTTAGGTGGTGGATGATTCTCAGCACTGCAGTGACACTGACATGGTGGTGGTGTGTTAGTGTGTGTTGTGCTGGTATGAGTGCATCAGACACAGCAGTGCTGCTGGAGTTTTTAAACACCTCACTGTCACCGCTGGACTGAGAATCGTCCACCAACCAAAAACATCCAGCCAACAGCGCCCCGTGGGCAGCGTCCTGTGACCACTGATGAAGGTCTAGAAGATGAGCGACTCAAACAGCAGCAATAGATGAGCGATCGTCTCTGACTTTACATCTACAAGGTGGACCAACTAGGTAGGAGTGTCTAATAGAGTGGACAGTGAGTGGACACGGTATTTAAAAACTCCAGCACAACACACACTAACACACCACCACCATGTCAGTGTCACTGCAGTGCTGAGAATCATCCACCACCTAAATAATACCTGCTCTGTGGGGGTCCTGTGGGGGTCCTGACCATTGAAGAACAGGGTGAAAGGGGGGTAACAAAGCATTTAGAGAAACAGATGGACTACAGTCAGTAATTGTAGAACTACAAAGTGCTTCTATATGGTAAGTGGAGCTGATAAAATGGACAGTGAGTGTAGAAACAAGGAGGTGGTTTTAATGTTATGCCTTATCAGTGTATATATACAGTATATTATAAAACCTAAAGACAGAATAAAGCCAAAAGAATCCGATTTGGAACAAAGGTGTTGGTGGTGATGATTAAGCCACAGAAGCAGAACAGTTGCAGAAATCTACGATCACGACGTCCTCGTCTGGCTCCGTCTGGTTCCGTGGGCTTTCCAGCGAGTGCAGAAGCTCTGCGTTCTCCGACCGGATCGACTTCACTCCGTCCAGGAGCCGGCCCTCGCCTCGCCTCGCCTCGCCTCACATCAGGATTTTACCGCTCGGTGGTTTGTGTGTCTGTAATATAACCTGATGAAAATATGAACGTGAGGCTCATGTGTGATCATGTGCGTGAGAAATGTAGGAAGGAAGTTTTTAAACAGCTGATAAGAGGAGCGTTCAGTTCCACTAGAACTACTCCAGCTCCTATTAAATAAATTCACATTAATAGCGGGGGGGACGGCGGGCGCCCCTGTGCACAAAGCACGTTAATCTGCAAAACACTAAGAGTTTTTATTGTGGTACCGTGCGAGCAAAATTTTCTAGTGCCGACCATCCAGGGAAAAATTCATTCTAACTTTTACTATTTATTATACTGATACTCACTCACTGACTTACTCACTCACTCACTCACTCATTTACTCACTCATCAACTCACTCACTGACTCATCAACTCACTCACTCACTCACTCATCAACTCACTCACTGACTTACTCACTCACTCACTCACTCACTCATTTACTCACTCATCAACTCACTCACTGACTCATCAACTCACTCACTCACTCACTCATCAACTCACTCACTGACTTACTCACTCACTCACTCACTCACTCATTTACTCACTCATCAACTCACTCACTCACTCACTCACTCATCAACTCACTCACTCACTCACTCATCAACTCACTCACTGACTTACTCACTCACTCACTCACTCACTCATTTACTCACTCATCAACTCACTCACTCACTCATCAACTCACTCACTCACTAACTCATTCACTCATCAACTCACTCACTCACTCACTCATCAACTCACTCACTGACTTACTCACTCACTCACTCACTCACTCACTCATTTACTCACTCATCAACTCACTTACTCACTCACTCATCAACTCACTCACTCACTCACTCATCAACTCACTCACTCACTCATTTACTCACTCATCAACTCACTCACTCACTCATCAACTCACTCACTCACTCATTTACTCACTCATCAACTCACTCACTCACTCATCAACTCACTCACTCACTCACTCACTCATCAACTCACTTACTCATCAACTCACTCACTCATCAACTCACTCACTCACTCATCAACTCACTCACTCACTCACTGACTCACTCACTCACTCATTTACTCACTCACTCACTCACTCACTCACTCATTTACTCACTCACTTACTCATCAACTCACTCACTCACTGACTTACTCACTCACTCACTCACTCATCAACTCACTCACTCATCAACTCACTCACTCACTCACTCATCAACTCACTCACTCATCAACTCACTCACTCACTCACTTTCTTAATCGCTTATACAATCAGGGTTGGGGGGGTGGAGCCTATCCCAGCTTTTCAATGGGCACAAGGCACACAGTAACAGTCCAGTCCATCACAGGGCAGACACACACACACACACACACACACACACACACACATTCACCTATAGGGCAATTTAGTATCTCCAATTAACCTGACTGCATGTTTTTGTACTGTGGGAGGAAACCCACACAGACACGGGGAGAACATGCAAACTCCACACAGAAGGGACCCAGACCGCCCTGGTGGAGATCAAACCCAGGACCTTCTTGCTGTGAGGCGACAGTGCTACCCACCAAGCCACCGTGCCGCCCTTATACTAATACTAATACTAATACTAATTCTGTGATGAGTGTGCCACCCGTCCAGCGCCCCCCTCTGGCACATCGAACCCTGGGGGCGCCAGTGACTGAGTGACAGTATGTAATTAACAGTAAACACAAAGATTAGCAAACAACACAAGCAGCCACCAGCCAACACGTCAAAAAAGCAGACCTGACAATTTCCCTCAGGATGAATAACATTTTATTTATCTATTAAACCGTGAGCTTCAGTTTAAACCCGGACTTTATCCTAACGTTTAAATATCTATAGTGTTTATTTCCAGGGAAGGAAGTGTTGGTGAAACTCAGTATACCCCGCCCCCCCCAGAGACCTGATATGTGCTCTTTAGGAGGAGGTGTGTTGGTCTGATCCCACATCAGCATTACAGCCTCATCCTAACAAAATAAAGAAATACATCAAATAAATCGGTGTAGTTAATATTAGATTTCATTCATTTTTAAATACAGTTTTTTTTAATACTTTTCCCAATTATCCTCCCAATTTAGTCTTATCCAATTACCCTGTTGCATAACGCTTCCTCTGTACTGATGCTGATCCCCTCCCTGATTGAGGAGAGTGAGACTGACATACGCCCCCTCCGACATATGTACAGTCCATATGCGGATCAGCTTTGTGCACAGAGAGCCACACCCTGATAAGGCACCATCACTCAGCCAGCAGAGGTCATAATTGCACCAGTTATGAGGAACCCTGGTCCAGCTTTCCAACCCCTGTGTAAACCACAGCCAATCGTTGTATATGCAGCCGCCCAGTCCAGCCGGATAGCAGAGCTGAGCTTCGAATTGAAATGTCAGCTCTGGTGTGCTAGTGTGTTTTCAAGGATAAACAGCTCATCTTTACAAGGTCTATCAGTATGATAAACTCAAAAGCAAACCCCAGTCTAAAAGCAACCCTGACAAATCAGGGTTCTAATAAAGAACCCTGAACAAACCCTGAACAGACGTGAGAGAAGAGCAGCGACTGATCAGTCAGTGTTTCGGTTCATCCCAGAGCTGTTGAGTGGGGCTGAGCTCAGGGTTCTGTGCAGGACGCTGGAGCTTCTTATTTTTTAAAGTGAGCTTTTCTTTATGCTGGAACAGGAAAGGGCCTTCCCTAAACTGTTGCTGCAAAGTTATATGATTGCTTTATTTTACCTATTAGCAACTGTTGTGCCTAAAGTGCATGAATTCAGTAATCAGAAGGGGCGTCCCAATACTTTTGCCAAAAGACTGTGGACAGAAGTGACTGTCCTCGTCCAATTCACCTCTGGTAAAAAGAGACCCAACCACCTCAGAGAGGGTCAGAGGGGGTCCGAGAAGGTCCGAGAGGGGTCCTTACTCTAGCCGAAAACCCGGCCTGCTGTATTCCTCACCTAACATGATGTGCCGACATGACGAGGAGGAACAGACACGAAGAACCTTCTTTTTTTTTCATGTTTTTCTGATTTAAACATGATTTCTGCACTAATGAATCCCTCCTGACCTAATTTTTGGGGAGTCTTTCATTCATAAAACAACACCAAGCTGATAAAGCTGATAAAAAGCCTGGGTGAATAAACGATCTGTATTAATTAGCACTAGATCAAAGCCCGGTGTTTTTCTCCCCTCGGCGCTCTCTGCTCCAGCCACATGTGGTCGACAGGCTCGGCTCGGCTCGGCTCAGACATGTGCTTTTGTTTAACTCTGTGGAAAAGGTTAAATACGAAACTTGGATAAGACAAAAGTCTTTTTTTTAAACGTATATTTAAATCTCTGATGAAATTTTCATGTTTCGGGGGCATTTTAAACCACACACACATATAAAAACCTCTTTTATTATTTTTTTTTTTTGGTTTGTAAGTACGAGTCTTGGCGCTGGGTTTTGGCGGTGCTCGCCGGCTCGGCCTCGTTGCCCGGGTTTATGTGCGGCGGTTTCTGTGTAAAGCTAATTCTTTCAAACGAAACGCCTGTACCGAGCCTTAGTTCATACTGGCACCAGACAAATTGCCGAGCATTGTGTCATTTTTGGATTGGACGTGTTTAACAGCTCGTAAACCCGGATGCTCGGTGCGCCGGAATGAAGTCGAGCTTCTCATTAAAATGTTAAAAATAATCAGAAGAGCTTCCAATCAGGAATGTGGGTGGGTCGCCTAAGGTCAGGAGTTATGCCGTGTCTGGTGGGTGAAGGTCCAGTCCTGTGTTGGTGTGGAGGAACCTCAGCGCTACTGAACAAACTGGATTAACTGGAGAGCCGATCGTCAGCCAAACGATTTAACTACAAACTCATAAAGCGTCCGTGTCTAACTGCACCGAGACCTGGACCTTCCACAAACTCACCGTCAGACAGTAAAAATACACTTTTTAAGCAACGTGTGTGGTCTGAACCCTTAACCCTAACCTTAACCCTAAACCTAAACCCTAACCTTTATCCTTAACCCTAACCCCATAACCCTTAACTCTAAATCTTAACCCTGACCTTACATTTACATTTACAGCATTTAGGAGACGCCTTTATCCAAAATGACTTTCAGTACTGTGACAGTATACAATCTAAGCAATTAAGTTTTAAGGGCCTTGCTCAAGGGTCCAACAGTGGCAACCTGGCGGTGGTGGTGCTTGAACCAGCAATCTTCTGATTACAAGTCCAGTACTTTAACCAGTAAGCTACATTTGCCCTTAACCAAAACCCCATTAACCCTTATCTCTAAATCTAACCTTAACCCAAGCCCTAACTCTTAACCCCAAACCCTAAACCCTTAATCTAAGCCTAACCCCAAGCCCTTACAATAAATCTTAAGCCTAATCCATAACCCTAACACTTAACTCTAAGTCTTAACCCTTAACCCTAAACCTAAACTATAACCCTTAACCAAAACCAAACTCTTAACCCTAGACATTATTTTGTATTTATAATAAAGACTCTGAGACACATTCTGCAGCTGTTAGAATGACACACTTTTCATAAACTGGTGTATTTAAATCTGTATCAGAATATAAAACTATTTAGAACGTGTAAAACATGATAATAAATAAAGAATTTTATTTATAGGTTTATTTTAGAATTCTTTATTTAATAGAAACTTTCTACTAGATAGAAAAGTATGAAGATGAATCTGATGAAGGATTAGTGCAGTAAATAATAATCACAGCACTCCAGACTGGCTCACAGGATGCAGCTCTCTCATGTAACTTCTGCAGCAGGTGGATTGTTTCGTCCACAAGTTTTTTTTTTTTAATTTTCAGACCCCAAAACCCCTCAAAACTCGACAGTAACACTAACGATGTTAACGACTCCTGTTTATTCAGTCATAAATCAGAGTATCAGGAGTGGAGGCCTGCAGCTGGAGAGGTGAATTGGATATGACTAAATAGGGAGGAAAACTGATGAAAACATGGGTCAGATAGTGTTTCCTCTAGAGCAGCTTCAGTGATCTTCTGTGATCTGAATGAGAGAGATGGAACTTCATCGTTTCCTGAATTAAGTGGTGAATGAAGATAACAGGTCGGGTTGATGGGGTCGAGATCCGGTGGCTCTAATGGACCAATTACTGCTGATCATTAACCTAATTAACAAACTAATCAAACAATACAATTACATTTTTAATTGGGACAGTCTATAAGCAAACTGCTGTCAAGGGTCTAACAGTGGCAACCTGGCAGTGATGGGGCTCAAACCAGCAACCTTCTGATTACTAGTCCAGTACCTTAAACTTCCCAAACAAGCTTTCTTTATCAGGTCTATCAGTATGGTAGAAGCGGCACAGAACAAATCAGGGATCTAATCATCACGGAAAAGCACAGATCTGAAGATACAAACCCTCAGTGCTCAGTTCAGTACATCATGAAAGTACAGCCACGATGCCTAGGTCAGGTCAGGTCTAAACTAGAAGGAAAAATTGCAGCAATCAGTGTGTGATGAACACAGCAGGAAGTTTTTGGTTCTGACGGGATTAATGAGGAAGGTTTTGGTTTGAACTGTGATCATCATGTGGGGGATAAATTTCACACCACACATCAGTAGGGTAACGGCACTCCACTGCTACTGTTCTGTAAAATATAGTGGTGGTAGCCTGAGACGGTGGTGCTATACAGACGTCTACTTTTAGGTAGCATTGGACTACCAGTCTGGACAAGGTTGATTTAAAAAATGAATACAGAGAATAAAGCTCCAACTGGTAGGAACATCCGTCTTTCTGACCAAAAACAAACTAAAACAAAACTGACGCCCCGACTCGAACCAGACTCGTTCTGATCTTAACCTCGTTAAATAACTGGCCAGAACGTTTTATACAGATAAATAAAGAGAAATCAGACACGATCGCTTCATCTTGAAGGGTAAAATGTATCAAAATTTAATCTAAATGATTTTTATTAAGACAGTAAGCGTCTGATTTAAACATTAGGTTTTTTTTGTTAAGTTTATACAAATCTCAGGTTGTAGATCAGTAATTAAAGTGTTTAGGCCTGAATATAATATTTTTTTTTTTAAAAGAGAGATCGTACAGGATCATATTACAAAGAAAATCTTTATTGGTTAAAACAGACTTTTGTTCACAGAATGATTAATAATTTTTTTTTGCTCTCACAACTCTATTCACCTCAGTCAGTGGATGTATATCCTGCTCCGGTTCAATATCCCGCCCGGGTTCACGTGAAAACCTTCAGCCTAGTGATTTTCTGCCTGGCGTGTGGTCAAATAAATTAGTAAACGCTCATAACGCTGCCAAATCTGCATGGTACGACACCCTCCACGTCTCCACCCAAATCTCAGTGCAAACACCGGCGTAGCAGTAAAAACAAAAAATCCCAGAAGCACCGGGTTCGAGTACCGATATTCTGTAATGTAAGGTTTATACGTCCGGTCCGGATTTTCATCTTAACTTTACTGTAAGTTGGTGGTTTTTGTTGTCGCTACACTGGCAAACATGGTTCTTATTTTTATTTTCAATTAAATGACTAAATATTAGTCCAGCTCTAACGATTTAACTACAGAGTCTTCTAAACAAAACTCACATTTCTGACAGTTAGCTTGATTTACAGTACTAAATCTCTACCTCACAAGCAGCACGATTACACAAATCCAAATTAGAGAGAAAAACATTCACACCGAGCAAAGAACAACAAAAAAGAACAAATAAAATCATTTCTAACAAATAAAACCCAAAAGAATAAAACATATAAACATATAAAGCCTTTCTGACGAGGAGAACCAGCAGAATAAAAGAAACCGACGCGTTTACACCCGGAGAGTTCATACGTGAGGAGCGACGTGATCAAAATCTCAACGGTTCAGGATAATCAGGGGAACCAACAGCGGGTCACGTGTTTACAGCTCAGGGTGCAGATTTACCTCTCCCGATTCACCTGCAGGGTTTAGAACGTTTACTTAGGAAGTACAGAAATAAAACCCAAACGTTTATATTTAGCATTTCTGCAGATACTTTATCTAAAGTGACTTACAATTATAAACTGAGAAATTTAGAAATAAGGGCCTCATTCAGGGACCCAACTTGGTGATCACAGGGCTTGAACCGACAGCCTTCTGATTACTAGTCCAGCACCTAAACCACTGAGATTCCACTGAGAAGTGGAACTCAAACCCAGGTCTGAGAGACCCTGCTGATGTTTATCACCCACACCGCCTGCCGCTCATATGAATGCAGGATCACGTCAGCATATTTAAAGGGAACGGGAGTGATTTTTTGGGGAACTGTTTGTAGCACATCCAATCAAGAATTTAAACACGATAAAACGCCAACTAAAGCACTGGCTTGCTGACTGATAAATAGCAAGTTCCAGAAACAAACTTTACACTTAATCTTGTGGTAAGGTTTGAACCCAGGTCGCTGGATGCAGTGCAGCATGAACACCACCTACATTTTTTCCACAAACGTGACGCGGGTGCAATATTTGACCGGAAGCTGATCAGAATTTAAACCGATTTTTTTGCTGAAGGGCCGATCAGAATTGTGTACGGTCACAACTGTAAACCACCCAGAATAAAAGTGCAGTAGATGCTGCTCAACTCCAGCGTCCTGGGTTTGATTCTCACCCTGGTTCCTGTCTATTTAATCTTACCGGGGAAAAGTAGTGGCTCAGTGGTTGCAATACTTGACCAAAAGCTGATTAAAAGGTTGGGAATTTAAACTTACCACCGAGGGGCCACTGTTTGACCCCTCAGCAGGTCCGCAAGTAAGTGCTGCTCAACTCCAGCGTCCTGGGTTTGATTCTCACCCTGGTTCCTGTCTAATATTACTGGGGAGAAGTGGTGGCTCAGTGATTAAAGCACTGGACTGTTGATTGGAATGTTGAGACTACAAGCTGCCAAAGCCACTCCCTGTTGGGCCCTTGAGTGAGGCCCCTAACTCTCAGCCATGCAGAAGAATTAAAGAAAAGTTCAGTTTACGATCTGGTTCTGCAGAATGTAAATTCACGTTGATTAAATTTGGTAGAATTCGGTAGAGTCGCGTCTCATGAACCGCCGGGTGTGAACGAGGTCTCGTGTTTCCACCCCACACCCATTAAACACACACAGAAATCAAACTAACACCCACATATATTCAAAGTTTATCAGGAAAAAATCAACGAGTCCGCTACGATTAATAAAAGCAACCGAGTGTTAATTAGATGTATATTGCTGGAATTTGGATTATGGTCAATAAATATGCTGGCGGATCTAGTCATGGTTATTGTCTAAACGTGATGAGAATTTACATGGATATGACCTGGAGTAGTAGTCGTCAAGTCGTTAAGTGGTGAACATCCTGTAGTAACCGACGAATAAATAAACGCTAATTCATGAACTTCAGAACCAGGAACCCAAACGTGAGACGCGTGGAGTCCACAGAGATGAAGAACACGACGGGCATGTTAACGTAACGACTGGCTAACGAGTTACACAACAGTTCAGAAACAGATCATATCACCCAGTTAAACACATCCGGGGGGAATGGTGGTGTTCCGGGACGTAAACTCGGCCTCTCGGCCTCCGCCCCCCCCCATTTCACCGTTAATTCAGCTGTTAATAGCGCGTTAGTGCCGCTAGTCTTCGACGACGACGTTAATTAACACATAGTACCTCCAGCAGTGTGAGTAAATTTACGTCCCTGCGTCCAGAGTCTACAAGGCACCGGCCAGCACCTTTCCCCCGGGCGCAGGAGACTCTCCACGTCCCCCCAGCGTCCACAGCACAGCCGAGGCGTGGGTGGACGCCGCCGTTAGACGTCCAGGTCGTCCGGCCTGGCCCGGCTGCTCACGTGGCTGCTGGCGCGGCTGGTCGGTCTGGGTTCGGCCAGCGGCTGCATCTCGCTGCTCATGGCCGGCCTCTTGTGCTCGTGGGTGTCGTCGGGGAAGTCGAAGGCATGGGCGTGGGAGTTTGAGATGGTGCTGCCGTGTTGACCCAGGCGCTGGCGCTCCGTGCTGTAGTTGGCCCAGTTCTGCTCGCTCGCCTGCTTGTTGTAGTTGCGGCAGGAGTTGGTCCTCTCGCCCGTGGCCAGCTTGTATCCCGGGGGCGACAGCGGGGCGGTCGGTGACGAGCAGCCGTTGTAGTAGGCGTACTTGGAGCCGGGTGGGTCTTTGGGGGCGTGGGATAGGGTGTTGGACTGAAACGGACCCGGTTTCCCCTTGACCCGGTCCTTGATGCGCTTGAAGAAAACGTAGAAGAGCTCGGCGCCGTTCAGCGCCAGCGACACCAGCGACACCACCAGCATGAAAATAATGAACACCGTCTTCTCGGTGGGACGCGACAGGAAGCAGTCGACGCGGTGTGGGCACGGAGAGCGCTCGCAGGTGTACACGGCGGACAGGGTGAAACCGTAGATGTACCACTGGATGAGCAGGAAGGCAATCTCGAACAGAGACTTGAAGAGGATGCTGAAGACGTAGGTGCGCATCAGGGCGCCCTTCATCTTGACCTTGCCGTGCTCCTCCAGGCCGTGCTTCAGCTTCTTCAGCTCGATGCGCTTGAGCGGCTCCTCCACGTCGGCGCCGTCCTTCTGCACGGCCAGCAGCTCCTCCTCCTGGTGGTTCAGCTTCTGCTCCTTGCGGGTCAGGTAGAAGATGTGCGCCAGGTAGAGGAGCGTGGGCGTGGACACGAAGATGATCTGCAGCACCCAGAAGCGCACGTGTGAGATGGGGAAGGATTTGTCGTAGCACACGTTCTCACAACCGGGCTGCTGAGTGTTGCACTTGAAGGCGGACTGCTCGTCGCCCCATGCCGACTCCACGGCCGTGCCCAGCACCAGGATGCGGAAGATGAAGAGCACCGAGAGCCAGACCTTTCCTCCGGCCGTCGAGTGCTCCTGCACCTTGTCCAGGAGTCGACCCAACGCACTCCAGTCACCCATCTTCGAGAGAGATGATGCTGCTAAGAAAGAAAAATGAAATAAAATATAAAAGTGTCACAGGGTAGAGGATCCTTATAGTCCACAATTCCATTTCCAGCCTAGTCATATCCGATTCCCTGATGGTATTTCCCCTCTACTGCTGCAGACCTCCACTCCTGACTGTGGAGGGTCGTGACTAACACACGCCTCCTTCGACACGTGTTCAGTACCAACCACTTCTTTTCACCTGCACCAGACAGCCTCTCTAACACGTAGAGTCACGCACTGATCTCTATTATCCCCCGTCTCTGTGCAGCACCATCGACCAGCCAGCAGAGGGCGTAACTGCAGCATTTATGAGGAATCCCCTCCATCAGCACTCCCACTCTCAGACCAGCCAATCATCATCTGTATAGGTGCCCGGCTATGTGCTGGCACGTGTGCTGGGGTGTTTTACCGCTAAAAGTCCAGCCTTTTTAATTAGTTAGTTAAATTTGCTTGTTGCACCAGTCTCATGCCACTGTCAAACGGGTGCACGGTGCCAGGGCCTTAAAAATAAATTACCCTGATTCTCAAAACTATTTATGACAAAAAAAAAAGAAATAACATTTTGGACTTCTCTGTGCCCACATAAATAGGGCTAGTTTGCCTTTTGCCAAGCTCAAACACAAAAAACAAATCAGTCCGCTTAAGCTGAAAGGAAGTTTGTCCAGAAAGTCAGCAGCTCACAATCATGACTGTACATGATCCAAGCAATTAGGAGCCTCTCTCAGGGGCCCGACAGTGACAGCATGGTAGCGGTGGGGCTTAAAACAAGCAATTATCTGATTCCTAGTAAAGTACATTAACAGCTGAGCTACCACCGTCCAAAAAGCTTTTGGAACACGAGCAACAAACTTCAGCTTTTAAAGCTTTAAGGTGCCAGGATGTGGGTAGCACTGTTGCCTCACAGCAAGAAGGTCCTGGGTTCGATCCCCAGGTGGGGCGGTCCGGGTCCTTTCTGTGTGGAGTTTGCATGTTCTCCCCGTGTCTGCGTGGGTTTACTCCGGGTGCTCCGGTTTCCTCCCACAGTCCAAAGACGTGCAAGTGAGGTGAATTGGAGACTCTAAATTGTCCATGACTGTGTTCAATATAACCTTGTGACCTGATGAATCTTGTGTGAAGATAAACTACTGTTTCCTGTCAGGAATGTAACCAAAAGTGTTAAAACATGACGTTAAAATCCTAATAAACAAACAAACAAACAAGGTGCCAGGATTGGTAACGCCAGTCATGTGGCTAAAAAAAGCAGGAAATTAATATATTATTGACCCTTGACCCCTAATCACCAAATTATTAATTAGTCTAAAAACAATTAAGTACATGTTTTCTTCCAGGTACATGTGGAGACCTGACCATGAACTTGTTGGATGCCCAATCATCTCTTTCAAAAACCCAGGAACCCTTGGCATGAATTTCTGCATCTGAAAAATGGTACCCATTCAGTCAAAGGGGCAAACGTAAGGAAGTAACAAAGACAGAGCGGAGACTGTTAAAGCAGTAAGCGGTTCTGACATGGTATAAGTATCTATTTCTCAAACCCACTTTCAATACCGGGGGTTTGGGAGAGGAGCGACCGGAGGAGGATGGAACACAGGACCACGACCAAACTTCAGCTCTGGATCCTTCAGCTCTCGACCAGGCAGTGCAGCGGACAAAATCAGCCGCTAGTCTGCTGGGTGGAAAAGATGGGACTAAAAAGTGGGCGGGGTCTTGGACACTGTGTAAGGACCCTGGTTAGTAGCCCGAGACACCTGTACAGAAGTGGAGGAACGTGGAGATCAGCGCGTGACTCTCCATGAGTGAGACCGACCTCACACACCGATCCACCGAAGTACAGGGGGATAAGAAGGGGTCGCGTCGGAGGGAGGGCGTGTCAGGAGAATATACCCTCCTCGTACACCATCGGGGTCTCCAGCAGAGGAAGAGGAACTGGCTACGACTAAACTGGGAGAAAAAGGGAGAAAATATTTATACGTGTAGATGGGAACAGTGCCAGGTAAACATGTATTCCGGGCACTAAACTAAATATTAGTGGCATTAGGGCTCTTCTTTGTTCTGCTGTGGGTATAAACTGATTTCAGCTGGCACACTGATACCCTAATTTATTACACTGCATAAATATTGTATTTATATTATTAGCTTCATGCTATTACCGTCCCGCTAAAGCATCTTAGTAAAACGTGCTGCGCATTTGATATTTTACACACAAACCCAAATCATGCCAACTCAACCTGGCAAGAGAGAAGAAAAGACTTGGACAAAATAACGTTGGTTTATAAGTTACCCACACCAGCTTTTATAGGTTTGGATAAAGACCCCGTGCAGATGCTGGAGCAGTTTAGAGGTTTGTGTACTACACCGCCATCATAAATACGTTCGTTATATTAAATTATATTCTATTATATTATAATATTAGGTTTGATCTGTCTCAAACATGAGCACCAGGGTTACTGACACCATATAGAGAAAATGTGTGTATGGGGGAGGGAAGGGGGTCAGAATTCCCTAAAACTGCTTCCTTACTTCTTAATTTTGTTACATTATAATAAGAGAATGGTTTAGGACTGAATGCTTAACCCCCTACAGAAAGGAAGGAAGGAGGAAGGGGGGATTGGGGTAGCTGGCTCTGTTGTCCTGAATGTCCATCAAGGTTTGACCTGATCAACATAACGGAACATTTTTATTATTTTAGGGTTTTTTAAGGAAACCTCTGCCCCTATGCACCCTCTGTATAGGGTCACTAAAGGGTCGAGGGTATTAAAAATCTGAATCATAGACTTTAATCATCACAGGTTGCCAGATCTTGAACTAATCACACTAATAAAACATTAAAGCAACTATAATAATGCCGAGGTTCTGAAATCAGGTGCCTAACAAGCTCATGGTCAGGTGTCTACATACTTTACGTAGCTGTACAGTAAGTAAGCCTCCCTAAAAATCATGCCAGCCTACCATGTCTGAAGGCACGTCTACAACAGAAGTACATACCCTGTTTCCAGAAAAGTTGGGACGTTTAGTGATGTGTTTCATTCACTTAAATCTTTATTTTATTTTTAATGTTTCACTGATCAACTTTACTGTAGTTTGCAAATAGAAACACGTTTAGAATCTGACGCTGTAACGACTCCATAAAAGTTGGGACGGAGGTGTGTTCAGCTTTTGGAACTGAAGACACTAATTGACTTTTTACAAAATGTCCCAACTTTTCTAAAAATGGAGTTTCACGGGACGGTGGGAGCTCAGTGGGTGAAGCTATCAATTGAAAGGTTGAGAGTTTGAGTCCCAGCTCTGCCATGTAGCCACTGTTGGACCCTTGAGCAAGGCCCTTAACCCTCTCGGCTCCAGGAGCGCCAAACAATAGCTGACCCTGCACTCTGACCCCAACTTCCAAAAAAAAAGAGCAGAAAAATACTCTCATTTTACAGAACACGTGTAGACGTATATATGACAAATAAAGGAATTCTAATCTATTCTATTTATGTAAAAATATACAAATTAAAAACAGAATTGATGTTCCAGCTACCAGCACAAGTGCATTTTAATGTTCCTTAAGGACTCAGACCTGCAGCCACCCAAAACTCTCCACAAAACCCCTCTGTTCATGAGCAGCTCCTGCCTGTAAGAGCTAAGTTTCTTCTACGTTACTTCTATGTTGTCCTAAATGTGTTGAATTTATTAGAGCCATGACTTCCAATCCCCAAATAACTTTTCCATCACAATATGAAATACAGCTTTTGTTTTTCCACAGGAGACCAGATGTGCGCCGATGCTCCGAGTAAATTGTCAGCAGCCGGCCGGTGCGTATGAGGCCGCGCCCTCCTCTCAGCTCAAAACATGAACCGAAGCTCAGCAGAGAAACTAAAGTCCTCCGAAAATCCTGAGGATGAGCAGTTTAGGATCAAAGTCGTGTTTCATCCCACGGAGGAGCAGGAACCCGAACCTAACAGCCGAGAAGGTGAAGGTCAGCGGCTCGGGGGGAGGAGGGGGGGGGGGGTTCGGGGGGGGGGGGGGGGGGGCGGGGGGCAGTCACACAACAATGGAGAGTTTTTGTTGTTTTTTTGGTTTTGGACTTCAATGTTCTTACACTGAACCATCTTCTAGCACAGTATTACAAGGCCAACAGTTACAAGAGCTGCTATTCAAACCAGTTTTGTCCTTTAATTATTCCTAACAAATTAAGTTTTAAGGTGCCAACCGTCGTTACGCTCCATAATTAATCATAATAATAATGGACACAAACTTTTCCTGTTCTTTCTGTGCAGAACCCCAGTGCTAGTAAAGCTGCATGTACTTTTTTAATTACTGTTATAAAATCTTGTTGTGGTATTTGGTGGTATTATTACAGTATTGCATTCTATTTATAAACAAAATACTAAAATAATCTGCATTTATACGGGTACAAAAGTTCTCCATAAACTCTCTTTATTAGTACAGTGTAATGTTTGGGTTAAAAAAGGAAATAAAATGTAAAATTAGGGTAAAAGTGTCCACATTAACATGTGCAGAAATCATTCTAAATATTGACAAAGTCCTTTTTTAAATAAGAGTAATAAGTTTGGAGGTTTGGTCTGATTAATGAACCCATTAACACAGCCAGTGGTGTTATTATAATCTACATCTGAATAAGAATCATATTAATTATGCTTTTAATTAAGAACGAAACACAGAACGTGGATAAAAGCTGCAAGTTTTGTCCTTCAGCTGCACCCATCGACTCTAGGAATAATCAAAACTAAATAAAATATTCAAGTTTTACAATAAAACCATTATTACAGCACAAAACATGTTTTTATACCAGAACTCAGGTTTGTCTTTAAGTGTTCACACATTCCCACAGACACAGTCATACATCCTCAGGATTCCCACAGTCATGTTCAACAGTTTCCTCCCCAAAAATCTGCACCACTGTTTCTATTAGAGAAGGAATCTTAACTAAAGGAAAAAGTAAAAGGTTTATGGAACATGTAGATCACTTTTTCCTCTGTGGTGTGTGTTTATCCATCAGAACAAACATTACTAACCCCAGTAAGAGACCCGCTGAGTAACTGCGCTTTACGCACCTTCAGCCCCCAAAAACCACAGCGGGGTCACAGCAGCACCCAGCACCCAACACAGCAACACCCAGCACAGCAACACCCAGCACAGCAACACCCAACATGAACATGTGAATAAAGTTTTAAAAAGTTAAACAGAAATAAAGAGATGAAAGTTATAGATAAAGTTTAACTTGTTCTAATGAATAAAATTCCGAATTTAAACCCCGTCCAGACTCCACACACCGATGCGCAAAAGTTTTTGGCCGCTCTGTGATTATTCAGATCAGTTCTAATAATAAATAAATAAGTAAATAAATAAATAATAAACAGAAGTAAAGAGTGTAAAAGTGTGGTGAAACGTTTTTGGGAACGTACCTGAGAGACAGCGGGGAGTGAGAGGAAGGGAACGCCGAGCCCTGGAGGACTTTCTCCGGCAAACTTCCTAAAACTCCGACCGGCAGCACCGAGGAGAAACTGAGCCGCACAGATCCAACTTTCTGCGCTTTATACTGGAGACGGGTTGCCAGATTGAAAACTTACTCCTCCCTCTTAAAGAAGTTAAAAAGTGGGACTGGACAAGGGTTTGTCAAGTAGTTTTAGTTTATAGTCTATGAGATTTTTTTCTATAGATATATTATATTTCTAAACAGATTTTAAATACATAAATAAAGACTGAACAACTAAAAATAAATACATTATATGACAAAAAGTAAAAAAAGTGTTTAATATAAAAACATAAGCACTTTATATAAAATACTATGAGTTGAGAGAATGAAATAAATACATAAATATAATAAAATAATTGTTTTGTAGCTACTGTACATTATTTTTATTTATTTTTTTATTTACCAAACATCAGTTATTCAAGTAGGCCTTTTTAATTATCTATTGTGTTCCTAAATTGTATGAAAATTTTATTTATTAATATATTTTTTTAATTGTTATAGGTTATGTTCCTAAACAGTTTAGTTTTGTTTTTGTAGGTAAGAGTTTTGATCCCTTCCTCCAGCCTTTAACTGTAATAAGTTTGGCATGTTCTTTCTGTGTCACCATTAAAAAGTACACTGTTTGCAGTAAATTGCCCATATGAGAGAGATTCTCTGGTGTAGGGTGTGGATTGGCACCCTGGCACCCAGGTTTCTACCTACCTGCCTGGACCAAGACGATGTGTTTACTGTATAAGTACATAAATAGTTCACATATTATATAAGGAATAATTAAGCACATGCACAGTTATGTATAATTTATGAATATTTAAAGACAACATTAAATAAGATTAAAATAAAGTAAAAACTCAATGTTTAACTCATGTTTGCTTATTTATATTCTAATATGTTACACGTGTTTTTGTTCTGAACGTTTGGTGACTTGAAAGTGACCCAAGTTAAAATTCCTGTTGTTGAACTAATCTGGCAACCCTAATTAATGCTGCTGAATGATGAGAAAATTGTAAGTGATGACGTAAAACACAGTCACTCTTGCGTCATAATTTCTTGGTGCTTTTATAATGTTTTTACATTATTTAATCATCTTGGACGCTTTTTTATTCTGTCAAACTAAAACTGTAGAACAACTTAAACTTTATTTAACAATCAAACCAACATTTATCTGTATTCACCATCACCATGATTAAACTGGTTTGACAGAAATGTGTAAATTTCAAGTAAATATTTAAACTGGATGAAACTCGTCTCCTCCTCCTGTGGGTATATGGCCAAAAGTATGTGGACGCCTGACCATGAGCCTGCCATTTCAAAAACAAACCATATTAAAACAGAGAGACTCTCTGTGTGATCTTTGTAACTATAGAACAACAGTCGCTCCTCTAGAATAGAACGCCTTTATTTATATATACATGTACACATGTTCAGTACAATGAAATTCTTTCTTCACATATCTCAGCTTGTTTTGGAAGTTGGGGTCAGAGCGCAGGGTCAGCCATCATACAACGCCCGAGAGGGTTAAGGGCCTTGCTCAAGGGCCCAACAGTAGCTACATGGCTGAGCCAGGATTTAAACTCAGGATTCAAACTCAGTTGATAGCACACAAAGCTCCACCCACTAGGGTCCCACTGTTCCATTAAAACAGCACTTTTACTGCCGAAACCCCAGGAGGGGCGTCCAGTGAAAAAACTGTCTTGCTGTATTGACCCCCAGTACAGAAGCAGCTAAAAAAACTCTTTTTCTATAATAATTATTATTATTGTTTAATTTTCATCAACTTTATCCTGGTCAGGGTCGTGGTTTTCTGCATATTTAAAATCCTATTTATTTAAACATTAAACATATTTTATTTTTCAATAGCTCTAAATACATTTATGGAGACGTCCTGTAGCAATCCATAATTTTTATTTGTTTTCTTAACTAGTTTCTGATTTCCTGTTTAATAAGAAAGGCTTGAAACATGTTAAAGCCATTTCAGGTGTATAATGTAAAAAGATAAAATGTGTGTGTTTGGGGGGTGAAGAGGTTAAAGGAACCTGCTGAACTCAATTCAACACCAAACCTGAACCTGAAGCACCGGAGCGGTTGTGGATAATTCAGGTGATCCGGTGGTGACCTCTAGTGGTGGTTTTATGTAACCGCAGCTTCACTCTGCAGGTATTTTTACTTCAGGACTAAAGGTTTTATTTCTGTCTCACCGAACAGTGGAAACCAACTTTTTACTCCTTATATAAACACAATAAAAACCTAAATCTTTACCTGGACCTCTGGAAGGTGAAAACCACAAGCACTAGTTTACAAAAACCTGAGAAAAAAATATATGGTCCAAAATGTATTTTAATTAAATAAACAAATGAGCAAATGCAGTAGTGAAGGGGCTACACGGCAGAGCTGGGATTCGAACTCGCAACCTTTCAAGGCTCCACTTACCCTACATATCCAGTATTTCGAGGACTTTGAACTTTTATCCAAAGTTACTTACAACTGTGACAAAATACAAATCATGCAACTGAGGTTTAAGAGCCTTACAGTCAGGGCCCAACAGTGGCAGCTTGGCTGTGGTAGGGCTTAAACAGGCAACCTTCTGATTACTAGTCCAGTACCTTACACCCTGATCAGTGTCAAATATCAAGGGTGATTGTCAGGTGTCCACATACTTTGGGTATGTGGTGTATATTATATATAGAGTGTGATATGGGCTATAGTATAGTATAGAAATACAGTGATTCAGGGGCGGCACGGTGGCTCGGTGGGTAGCACTGTGCTCTCACAGTAAGAAGGTCCTGGGTTTGATTCCCAGGTAGAGCAGTTTGGGTCCTTTTTGTGTAGAGTTTGGCATGTTCTCTGGTGCCAAACAGTACAAAGGCGTGTAAGTGAGGTGAATTAGAGATTTAAAAATCAGGCATGACAGTGTTTAATACTGCACCTATACTGATGAATCATGGGTAACCTGGATCTACTGGTCCTGCCATGGATGGAACCAAAGTGGAAAAACAAAAATCACCTAACAAGCAGAATAAATGAATAAACAAATAAATGATAAATAAGTAAATAATAAATACATAATACATAAAGAAATAATAACAAAATACATAATAAAGAAATACTGTAAATAATAACTAAAGACATAATAAAGAAATAAAGAAATATTATAAAACGGATAGTTCCGGTCCTAAAATCTGATTGGCTGAGCCGCGTTTGAAGCCGTTGTAAAATCCCCGATAAACTCACACCTATGACCACCTCACATCATTCCATATTAATACGCCACTGAATGGAAAAAGTTAATGTTATTTTCGCCCTCATGTTGCCTAGCAACACTGTTAATCGAACTACAGTATTTTGCGTCGCGGAAGAACGCTTTATTGTAAGTTTATACACGATAAATACATTTATGAATTAAACATTGTTGTATTTATTATATTTTTTGTTGACCGCCGTTTTATAAAAGCAATAAGCCACTCGAGACCGTGCGTTACTGTTACGATTTTAGCACGGGGAAAGAAGTTTTAGGCTCTCCGCTTCGCGTTGTACCAAAAACGTCGTCCCCGTGCTAAAATCACAGTAATGCACGGCCTCTCGTGGCTTATTGCTTTAATAACAAAATACATAATAAAGAAATAAATAATATATAAATAGTAAAAAATAATAATAAATAAATAGTAAATAAATAAATAATAATTAAAGAAACAAAAAATAAATAAATAATTAATAACAACTAAATACATAATAAATAAATAAATAAATAAATAAATAAATAATAGCTAAGTACATAATACATAAATAAATAAATAATAAATAAATAAATAATAATAAATTAATTAATAATAAATAAATAAATAATAATAAATAAACACAGGTTCATGCATAATAAAATTAATAATAAATAAATAGTAAATAAATAAATAAAATATTAATAATAATAATAAACAAATACATCATAAATACATAATAGCTAAGTACATAATACATCATAATACATAAAAAATATTAACTAGATACATAATAAATAAATAAATAAATAAATAATAAATAAATAATAAATAAATAATAAATAATAAATAAATAATAAATAAATAAACACAGGTTCATGCATCATGCTGCATTGCACAATAGTACACGTGCTTGGTAAACGTCACGATTACGTAGCATCGTGGCGAACCAATCAGCATACGCCGGACGTGGCGTGGACACGTGTGTGGTTATTTACCCTGACTGGTGTGTTTGTCTCTTAGCAGCTAACAGGCTAACGGTACTCGATCTAAACACCTGCTGTATAAACACCAGCAACATGAAACACAACTCCAACGTCCCCGCGTTCCTGACCAAGCTGTGGACTCTGGTGGAAGATTCCGACACCAATGAGTTTATCTGCTGGAGTCAGGTCAGAGCTTTTAATCTCGTTAGCATCACTGGCTAATCAGCCACGACTGTTAGTGCTCGCTTGTTGCTAAGCAACAGTCTCATATAACGCATAGTAACTGATAACCGAAAGTAAAGCGGGTTATTAATAACCGTGTTTACATTCTACACATCATTAGTGATGGACAGGGTTCGATACAGGCCGCTGGAGCTGCTCCACACCGACACCACTAACCCATGTGTCTGTATGGGCCTCGATCTATGCACTAAATATACATTATTATTATTTATATAATAAACACGTGGTTTAGTACAGAGACCTGATCTCAACCCTTCTGAACATCTTTGGGATGAATCAGAACCTTCACTGTGATCCAGGCCTGTGGTTTAGTATCAGATCCTGCAGGGGCAGCGTTAGGATTAGTTCAGTGTTTACGGTACTGGACTAACAATCACAAGGTTGCCAGTTTAAGCCCCATTAGTGCCAGGTTGACACTGTCGGGCCCCTGAGCAAGACCCCTAACCCTCAATTGCTTGCATTGTTTTGCGTGGTCACATCTGTAAACTGCTTTGTAAAAGAGTGTCTGCAAAGTGCCATAAGGGCGGCACCGTGATATGCCATAGGGGTAGCACTGTTGCTTCACAAAAAGAAGGTCCTGGGTTCGATTCTCAGGTGGAGTTTTGCATGTTCTCCCATGTCTGTGTGGGTTTCCTCCCACAGTACAAAGACATGCCGTCAGGATGATTGCAGATACTAAAATTGCCTCAGCTGTGTAAATGATCTCACAAAAGCTCTTTTGACTGAACAAGTTCCCACAGATACACTCCAAAACATGGTGAAAAGCCTTCCCTGAAGAGTGGAGGCTGTTATAGCAGCCAAGGGGGCAGGATTAGAGAGCTGATTATCATTTAGTATCATTAACTGATGGGCAGGGCTCTGATGCAACTGCGCCGTAGGGTAACGAGCAGTGTGAAAGGGTCACAGTGGGCACAGGGTCACCAACACCGAACCGTGCGGGCAAATGTGCCGTTTCTGATAAAGTGGCCAATGTGTGAAATTGAAGTGGGCAGCACCACCACTGTATATTTTTGGGGGATGTGACCTCATGCCCTCTCTGGCTGCCTCTGTCTACCAAACATTTTAAACATGCCGTTCCATCAAATGTGTGCCATTAGCGTGCAGTAACTGAATTTAATTTAAATGTCTTTTTTTAATCTTTGTTTAACACTGAATCTAATAACAGACACACTTACCTACTCAGAATGTGTTTGGGTCGAATCTCGGGCACCTTTGTTTCATTTCTACAAGGTTTCTGAGTGGAAGATGAGTGTACATGAGTAACAGGACTGAGAGTTCTAATTTTAACCTAGAATTAGTAAATACATGAAATATAGCAGCATGGAGAACATGCTAAAGCACCAGAAGACCAGGCACAGTCTAGTGATTTATCAAAAAAATTCTTTTTATATAAAAATAAACAAATAAGAACTAAGAATAAACGTGGGTAACAGGAATGAACGTGGAGATACAATTTGATCAAACATACAGGAGGGAAAAGGGAGAACCTACTAATGCTCTTCCCGTGAGCTTCAGTAGATACAGATAATGAACATTTCTGTTCTAAATGTGAGCTGATTGATGAGAATATTCTGACATGTTTATGATCAGGAGGATGAATATGTGAGGGTAACAGGACTGAGGGGATTTGAACCACATTCTTCTACATTTCTGATATAAAATAAAGATTAAAAACACAGATGTGATCTGGAGTCACCGAACGCTGCAGGAGAAAAGCATTTCTGACTGATTTTACTCTTATATTTATTATATTTCATTCTAAAGTGTCGGGTTAGAGAGAGGGGACGTGAATGCTTTAAATGATAGATCCTACATTTACATTTTACATTTTCAGCATTTAGCAGACGCTTTTATCCAAAGCCACTTACACAATGAGCGGAACACGATGAGCAATTGAGGGTTAGGGGCCTTGCTCAGGGACCCAACAGTGGCAATTTGGTGGTGGTGGGGCTTGAACCGGCAACCTTCTGTTTACTAGTCCAGTACCTTAACCACTGAGCTATCACTGCCCCATCTAACTACATTTGCTGTTAGATGAATGTGCAGGAAACTTTACTCTATTAAAAATACATTTTAAAGTAAATTTTTAAATAAATGTCTACATATAGATTCAGTAGAACGGCCCGTATTCACTCAGATTGTTTCTTACAGGAGGGGAACAGTTTCCTGGTGCTGGATGAACAGCGATTCTCTAAAGAAATCCTGCCCAAGTTCTTTAAGCACAATAACATGGCCAGTTTTGTTCGACAGCTCAACATGTGTGAGTGATGTTCACACACGAGAAACATTTGTATTTTATTATTTACCTCTGATTATGTTCTAATCTTCTCGTTCTGTCCCTGTGTTTCTCAGATGGATTTCGGAAGGCGATGCACATGGACACGAGCATCGTGAAGCAGGAGCGTGACGGACCGATCGAATTCCAGCATCCGTGTTTCAGACACGGCCGAGACGACCTGCTGGAGAACATAAAGAGGAAGGTCAGTACTGATGATGGACAGAATTCGGTTTGTGATCATAGAACAGAACGTCTTTATTATCATTTATTCGTCTACACATGTACAGTATAATAAAATTATATTTCAGTGCATCTCAGCTCATTTAGAATTTGGGGGAAAACACGGAGGAGGATTTTGGTATTTGAGACAAAACATGAAGCCTCGCACCATCGCTGGATGTTCTGGGTTTACATTCAACTATTAATGTAGCTGTGCTGTGTGTTCTAGCTTCATTTATTCTATCATTTAATTTATGAGTGAAATTTAATGACTGACGTGAAATGTGGCTCTTTTCTTTATAAATCCCTGAAATCTGTGATTTTTTTCCCCGTGGATTTAGAATATAGTTATAGCCACCATGTTCAGCTCCACCATGTTCAGCTCCACCATGTTCAGCTCCACCTGAGAGTCACTTCGGTATTAAGTTTGATGATGTTAAAGCTGTTCCTGCAGTTCTGTTTTTTTATAAAAGGGTTCATCATTATTAAAGAGGGAACAAAGTTCAGGTCTAAAGATAGCATGGTGGAGCTTTTAAACATACAGAACAAAAATCAGGATCCTCAGAATGATGTAAATATAAACGTGTAAAATGCTTTTGTATTTCAGGTGTCCAGTACCAGACCAGAGGAGAACAAACTGAGGCAGGAGGACCTGTCCAAAATCCTCTCCAGTGTTCAGACTGTACACGACCGGCAGGAGAACATGGACGCCAGACTCGCCACCCTGAAACGGTAACGATCACAACAGTTTTCTTACACTTTCTTATTCAGTGTGGCACAGCAGGCAGAAAGTGACTTCAGGCGTTCACATGACTACTGTAGATGTTTATTATCATGATAACGTGGTGATGTGGATGGTTTTGATCTCCTCAGTGAGAACGAGGCTCTGTGGAGGGAGATGTCAGAGCTGAGACACAAACATGCACATCAGCAACACGCTATAAAAGAGGTACGTCATTAAATCCCGATCACGTCTACACTCCTCATTACCCATGATTCAGTTCTGCTGTAACGCCTGTCCTTTCTTTTATTCCCTCTTAGCTTGTACAGTTTATTCTCACGCTGGTCCAGAACAACCGGCTGCTAAACCTGAAGCGTAAAAGGTACCGTTACCACACCGGGTCACACAGGCATGAGTACGGCTTTACATTTAACTCCTATACATCTCATCTCTCTCTTTCATTCAGGCCGCTGTTACTGAGCAGCAACGGAAAGAAATCCAAATACATCTCTGAGATCTACGAAGAACCGGTGGAGCACAGTAAAGTACGTACGACGTCTCGATCTGTCAGTGTAGGACTACACTTGTTCCTGGAGTCCTCGTGTGTTTCTGGTTGATGATGACGTGTATTTATGTATTTATTTATTTATTATAAATGTCGGTTATTATTATAATCATTCTTGTTCTCTGTTAGTCTGGAGCAAACGGCATGAAAAGCAGCTCAGACGTGACTGACGACGTGATCATCTGTATCACAGACCAGGACGCTGAGGTCACCGTGGACCCAGCCAGACCCACGGATGAGGGGTAAGATCTGGTCGACAGGTGATTGATTTTTGACTCCTCAGGTGATGCAGCTCTCTCTCATCTGTTCGGCCATGTTTGTGTTTGTGATCCTGCAGTGAGATTGAGATGGTGGATGTCAGGAGTGACGACAGCACGACACCAGAAACCCTGAACACGTACGGAACAGTTCCCGCTCACGCTACCATCCAGACTCAGGACCAAACCTCGGTGAGCACCCTCAGCCCCCCCCACACCAGCAGCACCCTGCAGCTCGACCTCTCCTCCTTTTGTGGTCTGAATCAGGAGGACCCTGTGAAGATGATGGACTCCATCCTGAACGACAGCGCCGCCATCTCTCAGAACATCAACCTGCTCGGCAGGTGAGTACAGAGTTCACCAGAGTTCACCAGAGTTCACCAGAGTTCAGGGTAAAGCCCAAGATATACGAGTCACATCACTGTATATACAAACCACATTTCCAAAAAAGTTGGGACGTTTACTAAAGCGCAGTAACGATAGGAATCTGTGATGTGTTTAATTCTCTTACATTTTTATTTTATTTTTAATGTTTCACTGATCAACTTCACCTGTAAGTTTGTAAATAGAAACATGTTTAGAATCTGATGCTGTAACAGACTCCATAAAAGTCTGGACGGAGGTGGAATAAGAGTGAAAAGTTGATGGAGTGTTGAAGTTCCAGTGTTTGAAAGGTTCCACAGTGAGCAGGTGAGTTGGTACCAGGTGAGGGAATCATGATCGGGTATAAAAGGCTCCACCTGGATCAGGATCAGTCTGTACAAGCGATGATGGGGCGTGGCTCACCACCGCGTTCCAAACTACATCAGAGAATCGATCAGTACAAAAAGAACATTTCTCAACGCGGGATTGTAAATAATTTAGGACACACAGCAACAGATCAGCTTTCAGCTTGGAACAGTGGTCTCATTTCCAGGGTCATTAAGAAAACCTAAATTACAGAGGAACCTCCATATAACAGATTTCAAATTTAACAGACAAAATCTGGAAAACCTGAAAAAACTGTTTAAAATTAAAACGAGACGAGAACCGAGACCAGTAGTTCAGTAATCATCCACTAGCTGGCGCACGTCTCTCTGTTTACATGAGTGAGAGGCTTTATTTTGTCGGGAGGCTCGCTCTGTTCTTAGTGTTTTATGTGTAATTAACTAAAGTTCTAGAGCCCAGTTCTGCACCAGTGCTGCTCCAGTAACCACCAGCAGAGCTTCAGACTCACAGTAATCCCACTATACCATCACGCCAAAATAAACATTAAACGTCTCCTCCACCGCACACAGTAAATGAAATTTCTCCACAGTAGTACAGAACTCTTGGAATATTGGAATATGACTACTGGCAATAATGCCCTAAATATACCTACCTTGATTATGTATTAATACTTCTAGTGTAAATGATCATTTTTCTCTTGCACCACCTAAACACGTCCACAGTCGGTCATGCTTAAAATGGGTCACAGAGAAAGATGATAATAAATAAACACACTTGCACATGAACGCCCCCTTGTGGAGGCTTTATGGTACATCGAGTATAGGGAAGGTAAGATGCACTGTTTGTTTTGCCTGGGTCACGTAAAAAATCCTGGAAAATAAAACCGTTCCTGCTCCAGAACTGGTACGGTGAAGCCTGACTGAGGTATCGTGTGCTGTGTGTTCATCAGAGTGGAGCTGATGGATTATCTGGACAGTATCGACTGCACCCTGGAGGACTTCCAGGCCATGCTGTACGGGAAACAGTTCAGTGCTGACTCCAGTATATTAGAGGTACGACTGTGTGTGTGTGTGTGTGTGTGTGTGTGTGTGTGTGTGTGTGTGTGTGTGTGTCGTGATCAGATACTCAGATTTTACTCAGTCGTGTTTATCCTCTTCCTCTTCTACAGGAAATCAGTTCACATTTAAAAGACGACGTCCTTCCTGCCAAAGACAAGAACGTAAACGACGCCGCAGGTACGTACGTCACAGATTAGTATAGACGTTATCACAAGCTTCGGGGCTTTGAAGTGAACTTCATAACTGCAGCTGACAACGTTACAGCAACGTCAGAACAACGTTAGAGCAACATTAGAGTGAGGATATAAAATAAAACTGCAGCGCTGCAGGACCCGTTCACATTACGTGTAATGGTTTGAGAGGAGGTTGAAGCTAACCCAACATTATCGGTCTGTTTATCACTGACAGAATGCAGCTCTGACACTTGAGTGGCGCCGGTCCACTACTGTAGGGATCCAGGGTTCGAATCCCCAGCAGTGCTACCGACCGGTCACGCATATACTGTACTGTACATACAGACATGACTGGCTGTGTCTGAGGGTGGGGTGGCCGAGGCACAGTGATATTGGTGACCCGTCCAGGGTGTGTTACTGCATTGGGTCTGGCAATTTGGGGAAATCTGGACCCACTGCAACCCTGACCATCCCATCTTTCACGCTGCAAGACAGTCAGTTCTGTTCTAACAACATTTCTTTGGTTCCAGCACTAAACTGTTCAGTGTGAACCATGAACGAGTTGCTCATCCAGGTGACTCTGCTAAGAGGCTCTGCAGAGAACATGTGAAACTACAGCCATTATGCGTAGTCCTCTAAATGTACTCAGTGAACTGGAAGGGCAGTTAGAAATATTAATTATTATTAATCCAACACACTGAGGGTCTGTGTGAGAACCTATCGACCCGCCCTGCTCCCCCTACCTACCTGATCAGCTCCTCAGTAGAGAGGATTCTAATAACACCTGGAGTCATAATCGGATTATTTACACGCTCTACTTACGTCATTGCAGTTTTAGCTTACTAAGCTAACACAGTTAGCATCAGGACGTTCAAACCGACGCTAACACGCCGGCTAACGTCTCCCTCCGTGTCCCGAAAACGCTTCAACTCTCCCTGACGCCCCAATTTACTAATAAACCCACTCGTATAATTCCACCTTTATACAGATTACACATCAACCAGAATTTATTTACATGTGAAAGGAACTCTGTTGGTTGCTCCGCCATGTTGTTCGTCCACCATGTTTGTAGTTTTTTGTGAATAAAGTCGTGCCGCACTGAATGCTGGGATTGATCTTCAGCGCTGAGGAGGCGTCGGACGCTCCCTCGTCATTCAGTCAGATCATCACTCAGAATTAAAAACCTCAGTAGCAGCATTTTAAGGGAGCTAAGGATTTAGACACGCCCTCTTCTCAGGAGTGTAGGATGATGGGAAATGTGTCTGTGTAGAGAGAGAGATAGGGTTACACACAGATCCTGTAGTTTGACAGGTCAGTGGCTGACATGAGATTGTTGTTGTTGTTGTTTGTATTCCCTTTAGATAAGCGGCTGATTCAGTACACCTCTTACCCCATGCTGGCGTTCCTGGACGGCTGCAGTCCTCTACCCTCCGTCTCCTCACCGCAGCCCGTGGATCTCAGCCCGTCCTCAGTGAAGAGGAACATCGAGGAGGCCGTGGACCTGCTGAACTCGCCCCTGGAGGAGACCCGGCGCAGCTCCATGATCCGGCTGGAACCCCTCACCGAGGCCGAGGCCAGCGAGGAGACGCTCTTCTACCTGTGTGAACTGGACTCGAACCTGCCTCCCGTCGACATGCCCCAACTCAACATCTGATACAGGAGAACAAAACGGACCAGAGCTTCTCTGTACATACTCATCAAAATGATGATCTATACATTTTTAGTCACGACATTCCTTTATTTCATTTACGCCTCCTGTTACTGTCACGGATCCAGACTCGTGTTATTATCTTTTTTATATATCGCAGGATTGTGTGATGATGGTGATGATGATGATGTGGGTTTATGTTGATCTCCGTATAAACCAGTTACTCTTATTATTATTATTACCATAATGTTTAAACGGTGCAGTGATTTGCTCTTCCTGTTATGCTGTCAGTAGCCTGAGCTTGTTACTAACATTAAAGAAGCTGTAAAACAGTCAGTGGTGGTTTATGTCTGTTATTCAAACCTAGTCAGAATTAACAGGGTCGTCCGGGGTTCTTCTCCAGAGACTTTTAATACAAAACCAGCAGTTATTTTTTCTGCTCTGGTACTGTAATAACTGTATATAATAGTACAGTAGACCCTTGAGTTACGAACGGTTTACCATACGAATATTTCGGGTTATGAACGATCTTTTTCAACTTAACGTACGAACAAATTTCAGATTACAAACCGAAATTCACGAAACACATGACGTCACAAACAAGTTCACTCTGACCGTCTCTCTCTCTCTCTCTATATATATATATATATACAGTGAGCGAACATTCGGACAGTGTTTTTCCAGTGTTTTCTTTATATTTTGTAAAATTCAATATTAAAATGTACCCAGAGAAAGAAGGTGCAGAGGAAGCGTTTTTTGTTGTTGTATAATTACTCCTGCGGTGTCACTGTGTATCAGACAGAGGGGACAGTGAGTGAGAGAGAAAAAGGAAGTCGGCTCAGTAAAGTATTCTTTCTTTCGTGCAATTACACCTACAAAATACAACATTACTGAAATAAAGAAGGAAATAATAGAGAAATATGAGAATTATTGTTGTTTCTGGTAGATACATGTTATATATATAAAGAAGGAAATGTATTATGGTGTATGGTGCAGCACACGTACTGTACTGAAATGTGATGTGTGTTTGTACATTATTATTGCGTATTGTTGTTTATTATTGTTTATTACAGTATTATCTATTCTATAATTTAAGATTAAGGGAAAATATACTTGTATTTTAACAAAAACGAGCATTTAAGACATTAGAGAGGTTAGGGGTAAGGGGGGGTTTGGGAGGTCTGGCATGGATTAATTCTGTTTACATTATTTCTTATGGGAAAAATAGGCTTACAGTGGTGTTCAAAATAATAGCAGTCCAACACCATTAACCTGATAAATCACTGTTTTTAGTAGAAATGCTATTTCTACATAGCAAAAAATTGACTTGAAAGTGTAGTAGAGTAATGAAAACAAAACAAACCCAACAATTAGGACGTGCATGCCGCTCATTATGAGTAATCGAAGCATTGATTGAAAGGGGGTTGTTCAAAATAATAGCAGTGAGGAGTTCAATTGGTGAAGTCATTCATTCTGCAGAAGAACGGGTGTCAATTTTGGCCCTTATTTAAGGTAGGAGGGGGGCAAATGTTGCACAGGTTGGTCATAGCACATTTCCTTCTGAAATACTGGGTAAAATGGGTTGTTCCAGACATTGTTCTGATGAACAGCGTACTTTGATTAAAAAGTTGATTGTAGAGAGAAAAAACATACAGAGAAGTGCAGCAAATTATTGGCTGCTCAGCTAAAATGATTTCAAATGCCTTGAAGTGACAACCAAAACCTGAAAGATGCAGAAGGAAGCGTGGAACTACTGTTCAATTGGATCGAAGAATAGCCAAAATAGCAAATACTAAGCCAGTGATCACCTCCAGAAAGATCAAGGAACATCTAAATTTACCAGTGAGTACAGAAGATAATTAAATGAAGCCAATTTACCAGCAAGAACTCCTGCAAAGTCCCGTTGTTAAGAAAAAGACGTCCTGAATGGGTTAACATTTGCCAAGGAACACATTGACTGGTCCAAAGAAAAATGGCTGAACATTTTGTGGACTGGTGAAAGCAAAATTGTTCTATTTGGGTCTAGTGGCCGTAGACAGTACGTCAGACGACCCCCGATCACTGAATTCAAGCCAGAGTACACTGTGAAGACAGTAAAGCATGCTGGTACAACATGATGATATGGGGATGTTTATCATACCGTGGTGTTACGTCTATTTATCACATACGAGGGATCATGGATCAGTTTAAATATATCAGAATACTTGAGGAGATCATGTTGCCCTATGTCGAAGAAGAAATGTCCTTAAAATGGGTGTTTTAACATGACAATGACCCAAAACATCTTGGTTACAGACAAACAAGATTGAGGTAATAGTGGCCAGCACAATCCCCTGACCTCAATCCCAGAGAGAACTTGTGTTCTGACGTCTGAAACATGTTTCATCCTGGACTGGAATGGAATACCTGTTCAGAGGTGCCAGAAGTTGGTCGACTCCATGCAACACAGATCTCAGAAACAATTGTTCTGCCACTAAATATTAGTTTAGTAATTTAAAGTAAAGTGAAACCTCAAAAAATTTTTCATGTTATAGATACATTTTTTGAGTTTTTAAAGAAAAATGCTGCACTGCTATTTTTTTGAACAGCCTAATATTCATTTTTCTTAATGTTCTGTAAAGGATGAACACAAACTGACTAAATTTTGTTAATGTTTTGATTTAGAATTGAAAGTGGAGTATTTTCAGTGCATTTGCATTTATGGAAATAAAAGTTATTATAATGATTTTGTGCTTTATTCGCTTTTTTAAAATCACTGCTATTTTTTTGAACACCACTGTAACTAACGAACATTTGCACAGACATGATTGGCTAGTGTCAGGAGGGCTGGTCGAAACAGCCGTGCGCTCTCCGTGCCAGTTCCATGCCCAGATAAACATAAAGAACTTGTGTCAGAAAGGGCATCCAGTGTAAAAACTCACTCAAAGTCAGGTGGACCGGATCCACTGTGGTCGGGCCCCTAATACATATACAGGAGCCGCCAAAAGAAACAAATGAGACGCCTCCGGTTAAACTAACCCATGCCCATCAATACCATTAAGGCCTTCCATGGGTAAATCCCTTCCTCTTGGCACTCGCTGGGGAAGATGAGGAAGAGCACAAAGGTTTAGAAGAATAAAGCTCTAAGACTAAAGAGTTCATCATCAAAACTGGAATGAAAAAGAAGCTGCACAGCGAGGCAGTAAAACAAAAAGTTTAGAAAGAAGAAAACAGAACAGAAAACAGCAAACAGTAAAAATGTACTTACACTAGAGCTGGAGGAACATTCAGACGGGAAGGACCGTCCAGAAGTTCAAAACATCTCCTCATGTAGCCTGAGATTCTAATCAGATATCAGAAGGAATGAAGAGACAAAACTGTTAACAAAGAGGACCAGAGAGGAGAAGATTTAGGAGCAGCTCTTCAGACACTTCAAGAACGTGTTTCTTGTAATCAAAAATCATCTATAAAATCAAGGACATTTAGTACATGGAACTGGACAAATACTGACCACATTTACTTACAACTGTTTATATCTTCTGTTATCAAATCGGTAATTTATAGTAATTATTTAGGTGTTTGATTTTTAAAACATTTTTGGGATTGAAGTCATATTTGCTGACCCAACCATCTTAAAGCAACGTCAGTTCTGCAGTTCTAGCAACACAATAATTGGACACAGTGCAGTTTTTGGAACCCAAATCTTTTCTACACTGTTGATTGGCTAAAGAGAAAATGTTAACCCAACTGTCATTGGCTCTGCCATCCGGCTGGGCAGCTACATGAACAACGATTGGCTGTTGTTCGTACAGGGTGGGAGCCGGACGGGACCTCATGACTGCTGCAGTTATGACCTGTGCTGGCTGATTGATGCCGCTGCAGAGTCGAGGAATAATGCGTTGATAAGGGTGTGTCTTTCCATACACACAGCTGATCCACATATGAACTCACCTCGTGCAGGTGAAGAGATGCAGTCGGCTACTGCAAACTATACTACACTGTTTGTACAACCACAGATGTTTCACACCATACATTAAAGCAATAAATGTTTATCTTTATAAAAAAAAATATATGGCATGTTTTCCCATACAAGCTTATAATTACCCATTACTTTGCCTGTAACTGATAATGAAGTGAAATATCCCAGGTTTCTATGGTTAAAACCTGCTTTAGAAAATCCACCACACGACTAGTTGGGTTTTAAACCTTTAATCAGTAAGACGTGATTACATGGCACTAGTACAATAACCACACAAGCATCAGTTATCAGTCCAGTACTAACAGCAGCTACTACAGTGAACTCCAGCGGGATGGGAACTCACGACTACATGATATAAAGGTGTAAAAGCAAATAAAAACATCTAACAGTGCCATGAGGTCACAGGTGAGGTTAAATCAATGCAAAACATTTCTAAACTAAACTAACCTGTGCAAGTTGCAAATAAGTCTTAGCACTGTAACATATACAGTCCTAACTAAAGGCCTGGAATCATCGGCATGCATCAAACCAACCTACAGTAGCATGTTCCTGAAACATCACACATCTCATATCCATGTGCTTTCATAAATAATAAATATTAAAAATGAAAAAGCACCAATCAGCAATACTGGATTAATTCTGCTCATTTTACAGGAATGAACTAAATGAAGTGCAGGAACCACAGAGCTTCACAAATCTTCTGGCTAATGTAACAGTACAGTTTTATTTATTTATCTTTATAATAATTCTATTATCACCACAAATAAATATCACATCATCACATGCAGTAAAACCTGAACAGAGCTAATAATAGCGGAATGCACGGCCTAATACAGCTATTTACAATCACCGATCACCCGCCCCGGTCTGAAACACACACACACACACATATTCATAACACTGAGGGGCGAGGGGCGAGGTTCAATCCCTCTTCAGGCTCATCAGTCAAAGTCACGGTTGGTGAGGACGAGCGGAGCGACCAGGGTCCAGACGTACAGAGAGATGCAGATCCAGCTGGACGAGATCTTCACCCACACGGACGGCCACTTACTGGTCATCACTTCATAGTTGGAGTCGGGGCTGAAAGTACAGGAGAGTTATTATTATATCATCATAAAATTTATCCATAACAGATCCACCGATACAGAGCTGTAAGAAAGTATTCACTTACACTTGTGTTAAACTAAATGGTTTTGGATCCTCAGAGAATCTGTACAGTATTATACATATAAAGCACAAAACAGAGGGCACTCAGGTGGCACAGCGGTAATATCAGCTCTGTTAGCAGCTTGCCGGGCACCTATACAAACACGAGAGGCGGGACAACGGCTGAACAGGGATTCCTCATAAGTGCTGCAGTTACGCCCTCTGCTGGCTGATCGATGGCGCTGCACAGAGACGGGGGAATTCCCGATGGTGAATCTGCTGCTGCTTGCACGACCCCTGATCTGATCATGAGAGCCGGATCACCACACGCCCCCTCCGACACATCTACGATCTGCGCCGCTTCTTATCACCTGCCAGCGCTGGATTCCCACACAGAGCCGTATCATGTATGGAGAGACATGCTAAGCTTTATTGCTTCTTCCTTGTAATATCTGGGGAGTGTTTTCCTGCCACTGTCGCTCTAGGCTGCTTAACAGAGGGGTTTTTGCTTTAATTTATTTCTTAACTGGGTTTGTTTGTTTATTAGGATTGTAACGTGATGTTTTACACTTTGGTTACATTCATGACAGGACGGGTCGTTACTCATTACACAAGATTCTATCACAGTCATGGACAATTTACTATCTCCAATTCACCTCACTTGCACATCTTTGGACTGTGGGAGAAAACCAGAGCACCCGGAGGAAACCCAAGCAGACACGGAGAGAACATGCAAACTCCACACAGAAAGGCCCCGGACCGCCCCGCCTGGGGATGGAACCCAGGACCTTCTTGCTGCGAGGCGACAGCGCTACCCACCGTGCCGCCCTCTTAACTGGGTTTAAATCAGGACCTTGAATAGTCCAATCTGAAAGCTTTGGTTCTGCTGGTTCATCCTTTAAAAGTGGACTTGCTCTTCTATTTTGGATCGTAGTCTTGCTGCATAACCTAGAGCTCTATATCACACACTGCTGATCCTGTTTACTATGTTTACTATACACCGATCAGGCATAACACTGTGACCACCTTCCTAATATTGTGTTGGTCCCCCTTTTGCTGCGCTCTGTGTATTCTGACACCTTTCTATCAGAACCAGCATGAACTTCTTCAGCAGTTTGAGCTCATCTGTTGGATCGGACCACACGGGCATCAATGAGCCTCGGTCGCCCATGACCCTGTTGCTGGTTTACCACCGTTCCTTCCTTGGAGCACTTTTAATAGATACTGAGCACTGCAGACCGGGACACACCCCACAAGAGCTGCAGGTTTGGAGATGCTCTGACCCAGTCGTCTAGCATCACAATCTGGTCCTCAGATCCTCACGCTCGTCCATTTTTCCTGCTTCTAACATCAACTTTGAGGATAAAATGTTCACCTGCTGCCTAATATAATATACCCCCCCCCCCTTACAGGTGCCGTGATGAAGAGATGATCAGTGTTATTCACTTCACCTGTAGGTGGTCATAATGTTCTACCTGCTCGATGTATTTCTGTATTTTCTGCAAATATATAGTTTTAACAATTATAACAAATCATCCAGAGTAGTAAAGCCTTCTGACACAAGCACACTGAGCAACACATTTTACTGTGTGATGCTGCAGCTCTGTGGTGGATCAGATTTTTGTCGTACCTGTACCAGTTGGTGAGAGTCATCATGATGTAGAGAGAAGCCAGGAAGAGCATGAAGTGGAAGAAAGAGTAGCTGTACGTGACCCCGTCCTTCTCGTTATCCACCGCCCTGTTTGAACTGTCTGCGTCGTTGAAGTTGTCCGGGGCGGGGCCGTCCTCGATCAGAGCCGACTCGTCGGTGGTCAGCGTCAGCTTGTTCACTTGGGAATTGTTGGAGTTGCGGATGCTGGGATGAAACAAACACTGATAAACTAAACCGTCCTGCATGCTGTGATGAATACTGATCACGATTTAACACCGGGGTCTCACCTCGAGTACAGAACACACATCAGAAACAGGATCAATCCCACAATGCCCTGAGCATCCCACCACTGCACCACTTGGCCCTGGGTGGCCGGGCTGGTGCTGTTCAAGCCGATAATGCCCAGCAGGCTCGGGTTGCATTTACGGTCTAAATAAAACAAAGGTAAAGACATCGTCAGATACGAGTAATAATTTACACCGATCAGCCACAACATTATGACCACCTCCTTGTTTCTACACTCCATTTTATCAGCTCCACTTACCATATAAAAGCACTTTGTAATTCTACAATTACTGACTGTAGTCCATCTGTTTCTCTGCATGCTTTGTTACCCCCTTTCACCCTGTTCTTCAATGGTCAGGACCACCACAGAGCAGGTATTATTTAGGTGGTGGATGATTCTCAGCACTGCAGTGACACTGACATGGTGGTGGTGTGTTAGTGTGTGTTGTGCTGGTATGAGTTTATCAGACACAGCAGCACTGCTGGAGTTTTTAAACACCTCAGTGTCACCGCTGGACTGAGAATAGTCCACCAACCAAAAATATCCAGCCAACAGCGCCCCGTGGGCAGCGTCCTGTGACCACTGATGAAGGTCTAGAAGATGAGCGACTCAAACAGCAGCAATAGATGAGCGATCGTCTCTGACTTTACATCTACAAGGTGGACCAACTAGGTAGGAGTGTCTAATAGAGTGGACGGTGAGTGGACACGGTGTTTAAAAACTCCAGCAGCGCTGCTGTGTCTGATCCACTCATACCAGCACAACACACACTAACACACCACCACCATGTCAGTGTCACTGGTCCTGACCATTGAAGAACAGCATGAAAGGAGCTAACAAAGCATGTAGAGAAACAGATGGACTACAGTCAGTAATTGTAGAACTACAAAGTGCTTCTCAATGGTAAGTGGAGCTGATAACATGGACAGTGAGTGTAGAAACAATGTTATGGCTGATATTACACACAGCATGAGAGTCCTAGAGAGTGGGGGCCTGGTCTCTTTTAGCTCTATTTGTTTTTGTGGAAGGGTGGATCTCATGGATCTCCTAGAGTTTGGTGGTGGTCTGAGTTCCCCGTTCTTTTTACCACGCTGCTGTGGTGTATGCTTTTCTAAATGGTCTGAGATCAGATACGGTGGAGAGTAAACACAGTACAGACTGTACACTCTGTAATCGTGCTCAGATTTATTACCAGGCTCGTTGGTCATGGCGGACCAGGTCAGGTACATGGTGTACAGGGTGACCACAGACGACTGCAGGAGTCCGGACCTCGGCTGAGATTCCTGCACAACAGAAACATAACCTTTGTAAGTGAGCAATTGAAGGACTATTTAACAGTGAATAATATTTTAACTGAGTTTCAATCAGGTTTTAGAAAAAAACATAGTACAACTACAGCAGCATTAAAAGTGATAAATGATTTAATTTTATCGTTGGATAAGGGTGATTATTGTGCAGCACTGTTTATTGATTTGTCAAAGGCATTTGACACAGTTGATCATGTAATAATGAAATCTAGATTATTGAACATCGGTGTATCTAAGGATTCTATTCTATGGTTTGAAAACTATTTATCTGGTAGGACACAGTGTGTGCAGGTTGAAGGTTTTAAATCATCTTCATTGGTACTAGATAAAGGGGTACCTCAAGGGTCAGTCCTGGGGCCCCTGCTTTTTACTATTTACATAAATAGTCTCTGTGATAATGTGCCAAATGCAAGATTTCATTATTATGCTGATGATACTGTTATTTATTGTTCAGCTAAAACTCAAAATCAGGCTGTAAGTATTCTGCAGGAAAATTTTGAAATTATACAACAGAGACTTTTTAATTTGAAATTGGTCTTAAATGCTGATAAAACAAAAGTAATAATGTTTAAAAAGTCAAATAAGATGCCACTAAATCTTCCATCAATAATCACCTTGTCGGGGAGTGTGGTTGAAACTGTATCCACATATAAATATTTGGGTTTAGTGTTAGACAGTTCTTTGACTTTTAAGGCTCATATTACTCAGCTCACAAAGAAATTAAAGGTTAAATTAGGCTTTTATTTTAGAAATAAATCATGTTTATCCTTTCAAGCAAAGAAAAAGCTTGTCTGTGCCACTTTTTTACCAGAAATTGATTATGGAGATGTTATTTATATGTATGCACCCATATCTTATCTACGTTCACTTGACACTGTTTATCATAGTGCACTGCGATTCATTACAAAGTGTTCGTTTTCTACGCATCATTGTGTTCTTTATGAAAAAGCAGCTCTGTCCTCATTAACCACACGAAGATTAACTCATTGGTACATTTTAATTTATAAGTCTATTTTAGGTTTATTACCTTCATATTTATGCAATTTTATAAATCGTAAAGAACCTGGAAATTATTGTCTGCGCTCTTGCACCTTGTATCTTCTTAAGGTCCCCTTGGCACGTACGAAATTAGGGAAACAGGCTTTTAATCATGCTGCACCATCAGACTGGAATACACTGCAGAATGTTTTAAAATTGCAGGATTTGGTGAATTTAAGTTATTTTAAAAACATGTTGTTGAATATGGACATAGGTAAAACGGTTTGTAATTGTTTTAAATGAGCATTGTATTGTCTATATTATGTATTCATGTTTGTCGTATGTTGTTTGTGTAAGTGTAACTATGTACTATGTTGCTGCTTATCTTGGCCAGGACTCTCCTGCAAATGAGATTGTAAATCTCAGTGAGATTAATTTCCTGGTTAAATAAAATAAAATAAATAAATAAGAAATGAAGCCTCAGTTATTTTATTAAGCATATCCCAATCTCAAATTAGTGCCATTATAACCAGACAGGTGGTATAAGAGCACGACAGCGGTCCGTTACCTGAATCTTGGGTAACACAGACAGGACGGAGGCTCCCACACACAGCAGCATGTTGATGCTGATGAAGGCTTTGTTCTCAGCGCAGCCGTCAGTGTGGGTGTAGTACACGTAGAACATCACCACACACACCAGGGACATGGCGTAGTTCACCGCCGTGGCACTGAGAAGAGCTACAGGACACGAGAGAGATGCTCTGTATCGTCAGATTATAGTACCGACACGTTTCCACACTGTAATATATAACAGGACGTGAGCACAGGAGTGAAACCTGTCTGACTGAGGACGAAGAGGTTTTACTGTCACTGTTTGGTGCACTGATGTAAGAAGCTGAACTTGGAATTAAGAATAAATAACCAATCATCTGTTCAAAAATGTAAATATGATTTATATACAGTGCAGGATTCCTACAAGAGTCTTTCATAATAAGTGATAACCTGTCTCTCTCTCGCTCTCTCTCTCTCTCTACACACAGACACATTTCCCATCATCCTACACTCCCGAGAAAAGAAGAGGGCGTGTCTAAATCCTTAGCTCCCTTAAAATGCTCCTACTGAGGTTCTTAATTCTGAGTGATGATCTGACTGAATGACGAGGGAGCGTCCGACGCCTCCTCAGCGCTGAAGATCAATCCCAGCATTCAGTGCGGCACGACTTTCCTCACAAAAAAATACAAACATGGCGGACGAATGAAATGCGGAGCAACCAACAGAGTTCCTTTCACATGTAAATAAATTCTGGTTGATGTGTAATCTGTATAAAGGTGGAATTATACGAGTGGGTTTATTTATAAATTGGGGCGTCAGGGACAGTTTACGCGCTTTCGGGACACGGAGGGAGACGTTAGCCGGCGTGCTAGCGTCAGTTTGAACGTCCTGATGCTAACTGTGTTAGCTTAGTATGCTAAAACAGCGGTGACATAAGTAGAGCGTGTAAATAATCCGATTATGACTCCAGGTGTTATTAGAATCCTCTCTACTGAGGAGCTGATCAGGTAGGTAGGGGGAGCAGGGCGGGTCCTGTGAAACGTTTTATCTAGTTTAGTGAAGGTGGATCCTCTCGTACCTGCGTACCAGCAGCGTGAGTTCCCCTCCTCCATCTTCTCCACCCAGGACTCATTCCAGGAGTGAGCAAAGTCGATCAGAAGCACCAGCTGAATCAGAATGAAACAAAACGCTCCAGCCATCCCGACATAGAACCACACTGCAAAATACACACGGGAACCGTTTAACCCTTCCTGTAAGATAAAGCATCTTCAGCTCCGTCCGTTTAGACATGATTTAGATTATATAATAATAAAATGTCCCCTTATTTAAACAAATCTAAGTATTTGGTGATTATTACCGGTTGTAAAAGGGCCCTCGGGGATGAAGAACGCACCGACTGTAATAGCAGTAGCAGCAGCGAACTTAAAAAACCAAAACCTGCACAGAATTAAGAACAACGCTGAATCACAAAGCAAATCTAAACTCTATATTTAATCATCAGTGATTGTAAACCCTCCAGCTCTGTCGTTACCCGTTATGCACCACAGCTCGAGGATCCTGGCTACTCTTCACCTTGATCATCATGAGAGAGAAGAGGAGGAAGAACATGGCCATGCCGAAGCACACGCGATACACAGCCTTATACCCCACCAGCACGTCACAGTTTACGTGGCCCTGCACCCCCGGGACAGACGAACCCATCCCTCCCTCACAGAATCCTGGAATCTGCAGCAAAACACAATCATAATGAATCCAGCTGTGAGGGGGCAGGTGGTTTCATTTATTTAAGATATAATACAGATGATAGTATCACTGGTACCTTCTTCAGCTGCCCCTCCATGCCAGGCATGAGCATGATGGCGGCGATGCCCACTCCCAGCAGCAGAAAGAAGGAATAGATGAGGCGGGTGACGGTGGAGTTGTTCCCGCTGGGGCAGCATCGGCACAGCAGGCACGGGGCGCTGCCACACAGGCACGGGACCTGCAGAGGGGTACAGACGTGTTTCAGTCACATCTGTCTACCCAGGGTATCCAGATCGTCATCATATAAGAGCAAAAAACTACATTTAAACTGAACAAAAACAAACGTCCTGCATATTTAATTACAACCACCATCCATGTTCATTTATATGAAGGTTTACTCATTTGAATAAAACTTTCCATTATAGAGGTGTGGGAATGAACAGTAAATAATAAGAATAAGAGAAGTTTGCAACATTAATTTAGACAAATTAGTTTTTGCAGTGAGAAGGGCCTGGGTTTGATTCCCAGGTGGGGTGATCCGGGTCCATTCTGTGTGGAGTTTGCATGTTCTCCCCGTGTCTGTGTGGGTTTCCTCCCACAGTACAGAGGCGTGTAAGTGAGGTGAACTGGAGACACTAATGACCTAATGACACTAATTAAACCTGAACTGATTCATCTTGTGTAATGAGTAACTACCCGTCCTGTCATGAATGGAACCAAAGTGTAAAACATCACTTTACAATCATCATAAATAAATAATCCTGAGTTCCAGTATTTATTCTTCATCAGAAAATAATTTTACTTTTTATTTCAGCCAAACATGTGTATGAGAACCTGATGGGTTAAACATGGTGAACCTGGTCTCATATGTAGAATGATTCTACCAAACAGCTCATGTTATTAAAGGTTTGTGTGTGTTTTGTGTTATAGAAGAATAAAATGTGCAGAATGTTACACATTCCAGCAGCATACAGAAGGGTTAGGGTTAGCTGTAGCTTAGTGATTAAGGTGCTGGTCCAGTTGGGCCCTTGAGCAAGGCCCTTAACCCTCAACTGCTTAGATCATATACTGTCACTGTACTGTATGTCGCTTTGAATATAAAGCGTCTGCTAAATACTGAAAATGTAAATGTTCTTACCATTTCAGAGCATAACTGAATTATGATTTTGACAGAAATATATATATAAATATTTTATGTTTCCTAAATTCTTTATTAATGTTTAAACAAAAACGAACAGAGAAAAATAGTTAATAAGGAAATAAATCTGATCAAATTGATTGTTGTACAATTTCATTATAAATCAGTTCTTTGTATTATGTGTTTTTTGGAAAATATAAATAGAGATAAAATGAAAGTGTAATTTATTAATATTTATCTTATATAATATAATATAACATCTGGATCTGGTTTGTTGTTGTTTGATTGTCGGTGTGGCGCAACACGGCGTTAGCACAACATGCTAAGCTAACCGCATCAGCGGCTATTGCGTATTTACAATAACAACTCAGACCAGATCACAATAACTCTGATTCTACATTTAAATACCAGATAAATACTACAGATTAATACAGAATATAAATACTGCAGCTTATATAGATCAGTAACGGTTAGATCGATTGTTTATTCTAGACAATTTAAGGTTTAATAACATTATATAACGCTGTTAGGCCACAGGAGCCAATCAGAGAAACACTGACATATTCTGACATATTGATATTCTGATATTATTTACAAACAAACAATGATGTATAAATGTATAAAAACAGAAAGTCATAAACTGTAGAATACATTTCTATATAAATAAAGTAATTTAATAATAAACACGAGTCTCTCTCCCACCCAGCAGATGAGACAGCGAGTCTAATAACAGCTACTAATGCAGCGACACTTTATTTCTCTCACATCTGTGTTTATTTTCATATATTATTGATAAATGCAGAATAATAAACCAGAATAAAATATAAAACTTACCCAGCTCGCCAGAGAACAAAGACCCAGAACTGCGCCCATCTCTCACTGCGGACTCCGGTACAGAGACTGAAGATGGACGCGGTGATGTTTACAGTAACACAGCCGAACCGGAACTTCAAAATAAGAGTCACTATTACGTCACATTCGAGCTAGAGGTGTGACGTCACGCAGTTGCATTGTACACATTTACATTTTGGGCATTTAGCAGAAGCTCTTATCCACAGCGACTTACAGAAGAGCTTCCATAGTGAACATTACATTACTCTAGCTTAAGTAACAACAGTCCAAGAATGTAAATCTGCTGGAACCTGTTTACATTTACGGCATTTAGCAGACGCCTTTATCCAAAGCGACTTACAATTATGACTGAACACAATTTTTGAGCAATGGAGGGTTAAGGGCCTTGCTCAGGGGCCCAACAGTGGCAACTTGGTGGTGGTGAGCCTTGAACCGGCAACCTTTTGATTACTAGTCCAGTACCTTAACCACTGAGCTATCACTGCCCTGTTAGAACCAAAATGTTAGTAAATAAGTACAAGTCAGCTTAAGTGTTTAGTAAAAAGGTGATGAAGGTTTTTAATCGTTTTTTAAAGACAGCAAGAGACTCAGATGTTCGGACAGATAGAGGAAGTTCATTCCACCACTTGGATGCCAGAACAGAGAAGAGCCTTGATGCTCGTCTTCCTCTAGTCCTGGGTCGCGGCTCAAGTCGAGCGAGACTAGTTGGTGGCTCGGAGGTTTCGTGGTACAGAGCGGGGTTTGATTAGACCACGAAGGTAGCTTGGGGCTGCTCCATTTTTGGCTTTGTAGGCGAGCAAAAGTGTTTTAAACTGAATGCGTGCAGCTACAGGGCCAGTGATAGCTCAGTGGTTAAGGTACTGGACTAGTAAACAGAAGGTTGCCGGTTCAAGCCCCGCCACCACCAAGTTGCCACTGTTGGGTCCCTGAGCAAGGCCCTTAACCCTCAATTGCTCATCGTGTTCTGCTCACTGTGTAAGTCGCTTTGGATAAAAGCGTCTGCTAAATGCTGAAAATGTAAATGTAAACGTACAGGAAGCCAGTGAAGAGAACGCACCAAAAGTGAATTAAAATTAATTACATTTTTGATTTTATGTTCTTTTAATTGTAATTGTTTTTGCAAAGAGCCTTTCTGAGGTTCTAATGTTTTAATGCTTTAATTTTTAATATAAAGAACTTTATATTATGCCATTGAGGAGCTACCTGAAGGTTGTGAAGCTTAAACCAGCACCTTAACCACTAACCCTAACCCTCCCTGAATCTCATTCACAACATTGAGACATTACATTTACATTTACATTTTCACCATTTAGCAGACGCTTTTATCCAAAGCGACTTACACAATGAGCAGAACACGATGAGCAATTGAGGGTTAAGGGCCTTGCTCAAGGACCCAACAGTGGCAACTTGGTGGTGGCGGGGCTTGAACCGGCAACCTTCTGTTTACTAGTCCAGTACCTTAACCACTGAGCTATCACTGGCCCACATTACCAAAGAGAATTACATTTGTGACAGAATACAACAAAAACAATCCAGGGTTTAGGTTTGCCCAAGGGCCCAATGGTGTCAAGTAGGTGGTAGTGGAGACTTATACACCCACACACACACACACACACACACACACACACACACACACACACCCACACACACACACACACACACACACACACACACACACACACACACACACACACACACACACACACACACACACACCTTGAGAGTTATAAATATACTAGGTGGGAATCCAGGAGACTGACACACACATTAGAATGATGAAGGTTTGGTGAAGGTTCGTCCCTGCTGCTCATCTGTTCACTGTGGGGTTTTTTCCCTCCTGTGTTCCCCCCTGTGTTCCCCCCTGTGTTCCCCCCTGTGTGCCCTCCTGTGTTCCCTCCTGTGTTCCCTCCTGTGTTCCCCCCTGTGTTCCCTCCTGTGTTCCCCCCTGTGTTCCCCCCTGTGTTCCCTCCTGTGTTCCCCCATGTGTTCCTCCTGTGTTCCCTCCTGTGTTCCCCCCTGTGTTCCTCCTGTGTTCCCCCCTGTGTTCCCTCCTGTGTTCCCTCCTGTGTTCCCCCATGTGTTCCTCCTGTGTTCCCTCCTGTGTTCCTCCTGTGTTCCCTCCTGTGTTCCCCCTGTGTTCCCTGCTGTGTTTCCCCCTGTGTTCCCTCCTGTGTTCCCCCCTGTGTTCCTCGTGTGTTCCCTCCTGTGTTCCCCCCTGTGTTCCTCCTGTGTCCCCCCCTGTGTTCCCTCCTGTGTTCCTCCTGTGTTCCCCCCTGTGTTCCTCCTGTGTTCCCCCCTGTGTTCCCTCCTGTGTTCCCTCCTGTGTTCCTCCTGTGTTCTCCCCTGTGTTCCCTCCTGTGTTCCCCCCTGTGTTCCCCCGTGTTCCCTCCTGTGTTCCCCCCTGTGTTCCCTCCTGTGTTCCCCCCTGTGTTCCTCCTGTGTTCCCTCCTGTGTTCCCCCCTGTGTTCCCTCCTGTGTTCCTCCTGTGTTCCCCCCTGTGTTCCTCCTGTGTTCCCCCCTGTGTTCCTCCTGTGTTCTCCCCTGTGTTTCCCCCTGTGTTCCTCCTGTGTTCCCTCCTGTGTTCCCCCCTGTGTTTCCCCCTGTGTTCCCTCCTGTGTTCCCCCCTGTGTTCCTCCTGTGTTCCCTCCTGTGTTCCTCCTGTGTTCCCCCCTGTGTCCCTCCTGTGTTCCCCCCTGTGTTCCCTCCTGTGTTCCTCCTGTGTTCCCCCCTGTGTTCCCTCCTGTGTTCCCACCTGTGTTCCCCCCTGTGTTCCCTCCTGTGTTTCCCCCTGTGTTCCTCCTGTGTTCCCTCCTGTGTTCCTCCTGTGTTCCCCCCTGTGTTCCCTCCTGTGTTCCTCCTGTGTTCCCCCCTGTGTCCCTCCTGTGTTCCCCCCTGTGTTCCCTCCTGTGTTCCCCCCTGTGTTCCCTCCTGTGTTCCTCCTGTGTCCCCCCCCTGTGTTCCCTCCCGTGTTCCCTCCTGTGTTCCTCCTGTGTTCCTCCTGTGTTCCCTCCTGTGTTCCCCCCTGTGTTCCCTCCTGTGTTCCCCCCTGTGTTTCCGCCTGTGTTCCTCCTGTGTTCCCCCCTGTGTTCCCTCCTGTGTTCCTCCTGTGTTTCCCCCTGTGTTCCCCCCTGTGTGCCCTCCTGTGTTCCCTCCTGTGTTCCCTCCTGTGTTCCCCCCTGTGTTCCCTCCTGTGTTCCCCCCTGTGTTCCCCCCTGTGTTCCCTCCTGTGTTCCCCCATGTGTTCCTCCTGTGTTCCCTCCTGTGTTCCCCCCTGTGTTCCTCCTGTGTTCCCCCCTGTGTTCCCTCCTGTGTTCCCTCCTGTGTTCCCCCATGTGTTCCTCCTGTGTTCCCTCCTGTGTTCCTCCTGTGTTCCCTCCTGTGTTCCCCCTGTGTTCCCTGCTGTGTTTCCCCCTGTGTTCCCTCCTGTGTTCCCCCCTGTGTTCCTCGTGTGTTCCCTCCTGTGTTCCCCCCTGTGTTCCTCCTGTGTCCCCCCCTGTGTTCCCTCCTGTGTTCCTCCTGTGTTCCCCCCTGTGTTCCTCCTGTGTTCCCCCCTGTGTTCCCTCCTGTGTTCCCTCCTGTGTTCCTCCTGTGTTCTCCCCTGTGTTCCCTCCTGTGTTCCCCCCTGTGTTCCCCCGTGTTCCCTCCTGTGTTCCCCCCTGTGTTCCCTCCTGTGTTCCCCCCTGTGTTCCTCCTGTGTTCCCTCCTGTGTTCCCCCCTGTGTTCCCTCCTGTGTTCCTCCTGTGTTCCCCCCTGTGTTCCTCCTGTGTTCCCCCCTGTGTTCCTCCTGTGTTCTCCCCTGTGTTTCCCCCTGTGTTCCTCCTGTGTTCCCTCCTGTGTTCCCCCCTGTGTTTCCCCCTGTGTTCCCTCCTGTGTTCCCCCCTGTGTTCCTCCTGTGTTCCCTCCTGTGTTCCTCCTGTGTTCCCCCCTGTGTCCCTCCTGTGTTCCCCCCTGTGTTCCCTCCTGTGTTCCTCCTGTGTTCCCCCCTGTGTTCCCTCCTGTGTTCCCACCTGTGTTCCCCCCTGTGTTCCCTCCTGTGTTTCCCCCTGTGTTCCTCCTGTGTTCCCTCCTGTGTTCCTCCTGTGTTCCCCCCTGTGTTCCCTCCTGTGTTCCTCCTGTGTTCCCCCCTGTGTCCCTCCTGTGTTCCCCCCTGTGTTCCCTCCTGTGTTCCCCCCTGTGTTCCCTCCTGTGTTCCTCCTGTGTCCCCCCCCTGTGTTCCCTCCCGTGTTCCCTCCTGTGTTCCTCCTGTGTTCCTCCTGTGTTCCCTCCTGTGTTCCCCCCTGTGTTCCCTCCTGTGTTCCCCCCTGTGTTTCCGCCTGTGTTCCTCCTGTGTTCCCCCCTGTGTTCCCTCCTGTGTTCCTCCTGTGTTTCCCCCTGTGTTCCTCCTGTGTTCCCCCCTGTGTTCCTCCTGTGTTCCCCCCTGTGTTTCCCCCTGTGTTCCCCCCTGTGTTCCTCCTGTGTTCCCCCCTGTGTTCCTCCTGTGTTCCCTCCTGTGTTCCTCCTGTGTTCCCCCCTGTGTTTCCCCCTGTGTTCCCTCCTGTGTTCCCTGCTGTGTTTCCCCCTGTGTTCCCTCCTGTGTTCCCCCCTGTGTTCCTCCTGTGTTCCCTCCTGTGTTCCCCCCTGTGTTCCCTCCTGTGTTCCCACCTGTGTTCCCTCCTGTGTTCCCCCCTGTGTTCCCTCCTGTGTTCCCCCCTGTGTTCCTCCTGTGTTCCCCCCTGTGTCCCTCCTGTGTTCCCCCCTGTGTTCCTCCTGTGTTCCCCCATGTGTTTCCTCCTGTGTTCCTCCTGTGTTCCCCCCTGTGTTCCCCCCTGTGTTCCCTCCTGTGTTCCCTTCTGTGTTCCCTCCTGTGTTCCCCCCTGTGTTCCCTTCTGTGTTCCTCCTGTGTTCCCCCCTGTGTTCCCTCCTGTGTTCCCCCCTGTGTTCCTCCTGTGTTCCCCCCTGTGTTCCCTCCTGTGTTTCCTCCTGTGTTCCTCCTGTGTTCCCCCCTGTGTTCCCTCCTGTGTTCCCCCCTGTGTTCCCCCCTGTGTTCCTCCTGTGTTCCCCCCTGTGTTCCCTCCTGTGTTCCTCCTGTGTTCCCCCCTGTGTCCCTCCTGTGTTCCCCCCTGTGTTCCCTCCTGTGTTCCTCCTGTGTTCCCCCCTGTGTTCCCACCTGTGTTCCCTCCTGTGTTCCCTACTGTGTGCGTCCTGTGTTCCCCCCTGTGTTCCCTCCTGTGTTTCCCCCTGTGTTCCTCCTGTGTTCCCCCCTGTGTTCTTCCCTGTGTTCCTCCTGTGTTCCCCCTGTGTTCCCCCCTGTGTTCTTCCTGTGTTCTCTCCTGTGTTATTCCTGTGTTCCCTCCTGTGTTCCCCCCTGTGTTCCTCCTGTGTTCCCTCCTGTGTTCCCCCCTGTGTTCCTCCTGTGTTCTCTCCTTTGTTTCCTCCTGTGTTCCCCCCTGTGTTCCTCCTGTGTTCCCTCCTGTGTTCCCCCCTGTGTTCCCCCCTGTATTCCTCCTGTGTTCTATCAGTGTTCCTATTCATTCCACTGTTTAATGCGTGTGGAACTGAGGACACTGATGGTTGCAGGTTTGTGAGTGGATTTTTTCTCTGTTCTGGTTTGATAGAAGATTCCAGACCAGCAGCACCACTGAGCTTTGACACCACATGGATTTGTGATTAATCTCTCACATCCAGTTTAGATCAAATTTGAAGCTGCATTATGCAACATTTGGGGATTTTGCATGTGTGCCCTGTCTGGTACTTCCTGTTGATTTCTCAGGTGCCCTTTTGCTCCTAAACTGCTGCTCTTATCTAAGAACCAGAGTTTATACACACACACCAGCAGCAGGGTGTGCTGCACCATCAACAGTGCTGTAACCACTGCAGCCCGCAGGGGGCACTAGAGAGACTGAAACGCGCTATATTATTATATTCACCGATCAGCCATAACATTATAACCACCTCCTTGTTTCTACACTCACTATTTTATCAGCCCCACTTACAATATAGAAGCACTTTGTAGCTCTACAATTACTGACTGTAGTCCATCTGTTTCTCTACATGCTTTGTTACCCCCTTTCACCCTGTTCTTCAATGGTCAGGACCCCCACAGAGCAGGTATTATTTAGGTGGTGGATGATTCTCAGCACTGCAGTGACACTTACATGGTGGTGGTGTGTTAGTGTGTGTTGTGCTGGTATGAGTGGATCAGACACAGCAGCACTGCTGGAGTTTTTAAAAACCGTGTCCACTCACTGTCCACTCTATTAGACACTCCTACCTAGTCGGTCCACCTTGAGACGATCGCTCATCTATTGCTGCTGTTTGAGTCGGTCATCTTCTAGACCTTCATCAGTGGGCACAGGACGCTGACAGTGAGGTGTTTTAAAACTCCAGCAGCGCTGCTGTGTCTGATCCACTCATACCAGCACAACACACACTAACACACCACCACCATGTCAGTGTCACTGCAGTGCTGAGAATCATCCACCACCTAAATAATACCTGCTCTGTGGTGGTCCTGTGGGGGTCCTGACCATTGAAGAACAGGGTGAAAGGGGGTAACAAAGCATATAGAGTAACATATGGACTACAGTCAGTAATTGTAGAACTACAAAGTGCTTCTATATGGTAAGGAGGTGAAACAAGGTGGTGGTTTTAGTGTTATGGCTGATCAGTGTACATGAACATGTACAAACATGTAGGCGGAGTTAGAACTCACATCTCTAGGTGACATTACGATATACACTCAAGGGCCAAAAGTATTGGGACACCTGACCATGAGCACTGAATCACTCCCTCTTTCCTTTGTAGCTGTAATATAATCCGCTCCTCTGAGAAATGTTTCTATAATGCATTGTGTCTGTGGGAATTTGTGCCCATTTAGTCAGTGAGGTCACAAAAAGAAGAGAATGTCTGGCTCACAATCCGAGTGTAATTCATCCCAAAAGTGCTGAGACCAGGACTCTATGTAGGGCGTCAACTAGTCAAACCAGGTGAAGAGCTGCTTTGTGCTCCGGGGTGTAATCCTAATCCAGGGGCAGGATCCTGTTACACACACCTGTATACATAAATACCCCGGGTTCTGTCATTTAGGATGGTGAAGTTTGGTGGAAATTATGGAGAAATTCCCCCACGAGAGAGTTTCTTCAGCATTACAGCTCAGTACAGCATGACCAGCACTGCAGGAACTCCAAACCCGGCCTGCCTTGTGCACAGTAGAACTGGACCCACCGTGACCCTGACCAGAATAAAGCGGTTAATGAAAATGAAATGAATAAAAGTTGAAACAGACCGAAGTGAATCAAGTCTTTTATTCTTTATTTCACATTAAACACACACACACACACACACGTTCATGTTTTTAGAGGTTAGAGGAAACTAAAGTACCCAAATAAAACCCACACAATCACAATCATAAACTGTACATACAGTAACGGAGGGGTAAAACCTCTGAGGAAACTCTGGTTGGTAATGATTTCACAGAAGAACTGATGCTACCTTCACTGGTCTGGACCACTGGTCTGAGGTACATCTGGCCCTTGACCTGCACACTTGCAGTTCTTATCCTCCCATCAGAGTCAGGGAACGTCGTAACCACCTCCCACAGTCCAGGATGCTCAGGGGAATATTGTCAATATTGTCCTTCCAGGGTACTGTGTTCTAACTTTCCTTGTTAGGGTCTCTCTGGCCTTAGTTACTTCTTCTTAAAGGTGCTGACCATCTCGAGCTGTCGTGTCGAGTTTGTGGCGTTTCTTATCTGTAGCTTCGTCCTCCTCGATCTGACGCTGTAACTCCTCTAACTCCAGCATCTTCAGCTTCTCCACAAGCCATGCAGCTTGTACGTCAGAGGGACCAGAAATGATCTGCAAGGACCTGGCTGTGTCTCCATCTTCTGCTCTGGAGAAGATCGCTGGATTCAAATAGGACTTGAGGAAGGGATGAACCACGTTTTTAATGTTCAAATTTTAATTAGTGGCAGTTATTGCTTCAGACAAAAAAATTGGAAAATGAAAAGCAGTTGCGACTAAGGAAACAACTAACAAATGTTACTAAGTTAAATTACTTACCTACTCAGAAAAAGTTACGCTTCTAATGAGTGAGTCCTCCGTCTGGAAAGTTCTGCTGATTTGCTTCTTTGCACATGCGCACTGCAAAATCCAGACTGAAACGCGTGTACTCAGTGTACTTTACTTAAACATTTCTAGTTTTAGAACTTTTTCATACGAAATTATTACATTACTTAAATTACATGAGTATATATATATATTAGGGCTGTCGAAGTTAACGCGATAATAACGCATTCACACGATCTCAATTTAACGCGATTTAAAAAAATAGTGCAGTTAACGCAAATTCTATTTGGCCCTGCGAGCCATCTGTAGTTCATGTTGAGACTTGACCGTGCACGGCATCTCTCATTAAGACGGCGTTTCTCAAATGTAACCAAGCGTGGTAGTGATGCACTTTCTAAAGAAATAAATACACGGTATATTCACAAGTTGTCGGGAGTTGTTTACTTTTTCTGTTATGGTACCGAATAGCGGACAGCTAGAGTCATTAGCCAAGCATGCTATTCCATGAACTATGGAAGCCCCAAAGGGTCAAAACACACTCACTTCGTGTAGAAACGTCCATCAAACCATTGTCACAAAACAACCACAGAAAAGTCTGTTACAATAACTATGCCTTATCCCACCTAAAGCACCGCTGATCTACAATGTTTGCTGATGGTGAAATTTTAACCTACAATCTGACATATATACGAAGTCAAGGGTCTCTGCTGGATAGTATTACTGCCTAGTATGTGAGTGAATAAAACTCCCTTACAGTTTTCTCTTGTCCCAGCAGTTTTTAACATAAGTACATTTAGCATAAAATGTGTTCACCATTTTAATTGTAACATTTCACTTAAAAATCCTTGTTTTCCATAACATTTACACAGATTTTTTTAAATGCGATTAATCGCGATTAACTATAAGAAATTCTGAGATTAATCGCGATTAAAAAATTTAATCATTTGACAGCCCTAATATACCTGTATATATATATACATGTCACTACCAGGATAGGCCACAGGTGTGTTCAGAATGGTCTACCATCCAAAAAATAGTTGATAAGTGATGGGTTATGTACAGTGTATCACAAAAGTGAGTACACCCCTCACATTTCTGCAGATATTTCATTATATCTTTTCATGGGACAACACTATAGACATGAAACTTGGATATAACTTAGAGTAGTCAGTGTACAGCTTGTATAGCAGTGTAGATTTACTGTCTTCTAAAAATAACTCAACACACAGCCATTAATGTCTAAATAGCTGCAACATAAGTGAGTACACCCAACAGTGAACATGTCCAATTTGTGCCCAAATGTGTCGTTGTCCCTCCCTGGTGTCATGTGTCAAGGTCCCAGGTGTAAATGGGGAGCAGCGCTGTTAAATTTGGTGTTTTGGGTACAATTCTCTCATACTGGCCACTGGATATTCAACATGGCACCTCATGGCAAAGAACTCTCTGAGGATGTGAGAAATAGAATTGTTGCTCTCCACAAAGATGGCCTGGGCTATAAGAAGATTGCTAACACCCTGAAACTGAGCTACAGCATGGTGGCCAAGGTCATACAGCGGTTTTCCAGGACAGGTTCCACTCGGAACAGGCTTCGCCAGGGTCGACCAAAGAAGTCGAGTCCACGTGTTCGGCGTCATATCCAGAGGTTGGCTTTAAAAAATAGACACATGAGTGCTGCCAGCATCGCTGCAGAGGTTGAAGACGTGGGAGGTCAGCCTGTCAGTGCTCAGACCATACGCCGCACACTGCATCGACTCGGTCTGCATGGTCGTCATCCCAGAAGGAAGCTGACGCACAAGAAAGCCCGCAAACAGTTTGCTGAAGACAAGCAGTCCAAGAACATGGATTACTGGAATGCCCTGTGGTCTGACGAGACCAAGATAAACTCGTTTGGCTCAGATGGTGTCCAGCATGTGTGGCGGCGCCCTGGTGAGAAGTACCGAGACAACTGTATCTTGCCTACAGTCAAGCATGGTGGTGGTAGCATCATGGTCTTGGGCTGCATGAGTGTTGCTGGCACTGGGGAGCTGCAGTTCATTGAGGGAAACATGAATTCCAACATGTACTGTGACATTCTGAAACAGAGCATGATCCCCTCCCTTCAAAAACTGGGCCTCATGGCAGTTTTCCAACAGGATAACGACCCCAAACACAACCTCCAAGATGACAACTGCCTTGCTGAGGAAGCTGAAGGTAAAGGTGATGGACTAAACCCAATTGAGCACCTGTGGCGCATCCTCAAGTGGAAGGTGGAGGAGTTCAAGGTGTCTAACATCCACCAGCTCCGTGATGTCATCATGGAGGAGTGGAAGAGGATTCCAGTAGCAACCTGTGCAGCTCTGGTGAATTCCATGCCCAGGAGGGTTAAGGCAGTGCTGGATAATAATGGTGGTCACACAAAATATTGACACTTTGGGCACAATTTGGACATGTTCACTGTGGGGTGTACTCACTTATGTTGCAGCTATTTAGACATTAATGGCTGTGTGTTGAGTTATTTTCAGAAGACAGTAAATCTACACTGCTATACAAGTTGTACACTGACTACTCTAAGTTATATCCAAGTTTCATGTCTATAGTGTTGTCCCATGAAAAGATATAATGAAATATTTGCAGAAATGTGAGGGGTGTACTCACTTTTGTGATACACTGTATAATAGAAATGTCAATATTTTTTTCCATGCATTTCCAGCTTTATTCAGTGTTGTGTGTGAAACATAAAGGACAAGAAAACTGTGGAATACGGATTCCATTTACTTTCTCAAAAACACCAACTACAACTGTTCAAGACCTGATAACTACAGGTATATAATTTGACCTATATACATGTATATGTATATAAAGATGATATACATATAAACAGTGTCTAATTTAAATAGTCTCTGCATATACAATTTATTGTGCATTACTGAAAGAATGTTAATTAATACAGTAAGTAATGAATTAGTTAACAGCATTAGTTAATATGTTAATAGCTAACAGATGGTTTTATTAATGGCTATTCATATGTCACTCATTACTTTGTTAATGTATACAATCATTAATTCATCATTAATTCATGATGCACTAATTATTAGTTGATGTATTAACTCATTGTTAACAAACTGGTAGTTAAGTGTTAGTATATACTTAGTTATGTACCCGTATTGTAAAGTGTTACCGATATTTTTATTGAGTCTGTGAGCACTCGGCGAGCCACTCGGATCGAGTCACACACAGCGATCAAGGGCCGAGTTTCGATTCCCAAGCAAATGCTGAACTGCCGCATCTAGCAACGACCTGTGGGTGAGTGAAAATCAGGGCTAAAATGGTGTAGTATGAACTAGGCTTCAGTGACGTCACATTCGCGGCCTTTCGTTTACATACAGCAGAGATCAAAAATTTACAGACACCAAGAAACACAAAATTCATGTCAGTTTAGGAATGTAAAGAATTTCTGCTGATGTTTTTTTGCTGACAATATTTAAAACGTCTTTATTCAGACAGAACTGACAGTAATCTGATGTGAACTGTGTTCAGTATAAAAAGGTACAATTTAATTTAATTCAGGAGGTTTAAATATAACATCAGAAAATTCTGGTTCTTTTCGGTGGGTTTGAAATAATCAGGACCACAGAACGATAGAACAGAAATTCTTTATTCTATATTCCTTAAACTAGTTATACACTTATATATAACACAAATGAATTACACATGATGAATTATAATAACTGTAATGATTTAGTTTATAAATATTAATGTTATATACAAATCCTTCATTCTGTCACCTCAGGAGCTTATTATCACAGTCGCTTCATTTACTGAACAGCACAGAAATATTCACACACACACACACACACACACACACACACACACACACACACACACACACTGATACTTGGGAGTTATGAACACATTATGACAGAGTTCTGCTAATAAAAACAGAATGAATATTTGGACTGCTCCTCAAATATAAAAGACGGGGGCCAACAAAGAGCAAAAATTGGGTTAAGTGCCCTTTATGTGCCCTCTGTGTGCCCTACATACCCCCCACTCTGCTCTAAGCAAGTCATGTTATGAAGAGACGATGATAGTGAAACGTTTCATCTCTTTTACAGAGCTAATAGATGCACCTCACGTGTTCAATACGTGGCCTTAACGTGCTTAACTATAAACTATATGGCAAAAGTATGTGGACACCCCTCCTAAACACTGAGTTCAGGTGTTTCAGCCTGCACAGAGACATTACATCAACACTGCTGAGTACATTTGGAGTGAATTGGAATGTTGACAGTGATCCAGGCCTTCTCAGCCAACATCACAGGGCACAAATTCACACAGGCACATGCTAAAATCCTGTTCAAAGTTTCCCAGAGGAGCGTAGGCGGAGCTGATCGACTGCAGAGCCGCGTGTAGGTTAGTAGCGGTCAGCGTCGGCGTACGAACTCACATCCAGGTCGCAGAACTCCTCCAGCGTCCACTGCAGTGTTTCGAAGGTGGGTCGGTCGTAGGGCGAGTCCTTCCAGCAGTCCCTCATCACCTCATACACGCGCTTCGGACAGTTGCTGGGACACGGCATTCTGTACCCGCTACGCAGCTGGTGGACCACCTGGAGGTTAGTAAACACTAAAGAGAGAGAGAGAGAGAGAGGATAAACGTAAGTATGATGATGGCAAAAACAGCTCAGTAATCGGAAAGTCGCTGGTTTTAACCCACCATCACCGAGCACCCACTGTTGGACCCCTGAGCAGGGCCCTTAATCTTTTATTGTGTGCACTGTAATTGGTCACAATATTTAAATCACTTTGAATAAAAGGCGTCATGAATTATTCATAATGCTAAACGTCATGAATGTAAACAATGAATGTAAAGCGTGTTGGTTTCTGGCTGCGTCTGATGTCTGACCTCTGGGGCCGGAGCTGCTCACCCCGATTATAAACAGAGGAGCAGAGCTTGGAGGTTCTAGGTGATAGAAACTTGTGGTGATCAGGGATGTTGGGTTGCTGTCGTTCTGCCTCTCTTGTCTGATCACTCAGGTTTGATGACGGTGGGGAGATGGGCGCTGATGTTCTGTGAAAGCTTCATGACCTTGTTACCTGCTCGCTCTCCCTTTTAGTTCTGCTGTAATAATTAGTGGGCGGAGTCTAAAGCTACTCTCTGTAAAACTGATATTTTACTCTTAATGATTCACATCGTAGCTCCATCTTCTGTTGTTTTTGTAAGGTTTTCTGCGGCGTTGGGGTTAACCTACCTTGGTTCCCGGCGTCGCAGGAATTACAGATCTTCTGGAACAAAGGCCTTAAATTAGAGGCTTTCTAATTAAGGCTGACAACCTGCAGCTGTGCCCGCTTATTTAAGCAGGCACCATGCAGCCACAGGTTGTCATGCCTTTAGCCCTGTTTCGTTTGGTTTGGTTTCTTTTAGTTAAAGTCGGCTTTTTGTTTTTGCAGTCCCAGCCACAGCAAGGTGTGGCTGGCGACTCGGCCATTGGGTTCCCCGAACTGCGCGATGGCGATTTCGGTGTGTCCCTTGTGCTAAACAGGTGTGCTCCTTCCCGGTCGTGCTGAGGCGCGATCGGTGACATGGCCATCTGATTCCCCGAACTGCACGACGGCTAGTTCGGCGTGTTCCTTGCGCTAATCGGGTTGGCTTCTTTCCAGCTGCGGCTGACGACATAGCCTCCCGATTCCCCAAACGTCGCGACGGCGAGTTCAGTGTGTTTCCGAACGTCGTGACGGCGAGTTCGGCTTATTCCTTGCGCTAAACAGATTGGCTTCTTTCCAGCTGCGGCTGACGACAAAACCGTCTGATTCCCCGAACTACGCTGCGGCGCGTTCGGGGTGTTCCTTGTGCTATAGGTGTGCTTCTGCCCAGTGTCAGCTAAGTGCGGCTGGTGACAGAGCCACCGGTTTCCTCGGACTACGCCGAGGCGAGTTCGGGTTTTCTCTTGTTTCCTATAGGTGTGTGTCTGCCCAGTGACAGCAAGGTACGGCTGGTGCCAGACCCATCTGATCCCCGAGCTGCGCTGAGGCAAGTTCGGGGTTTTCTCTCGTTTCCTCTATGGAGAAGCTCCATCCCTGCAGTGCTAGTCGCGACGGCCTCGCAAGCCGCGATGGGGATTCGCGACTCAGCTAAGTTTTCTTTTGTTAAATGTTATATCCCTGGTTATTATTTGTTTACTTTTATTAATAAAATTTTCTGTTACTATTCTCTGCATCCTGGGTCCTGTTTTCTTCCCCCACGTAACAGTTTTATCCCGAGGTGGTTCTGATGGAAACCTGTTTATCCACCCGAGGTTAAGGAATGAAGTCGAGACCGACGTGCCAACAATGCTGGATGTGACGGAAACCTGACGTGTTTACACCAGAATGTCAAAAACTTACTACAGACTTTATCACAGACTGGACTGAATAATGAAGAACTCAGATAGTTTTTGCTAGTTTTAACTTTTACTTTAATTTAATTTTATCTATGTGTGTAAATCCTATTTATTTAAAGTCTGGTTCCTCTCAGAGTTTCTTCTTGTATTTTTAAGGGAGTTTTTCCTGCCACTGTCACCCTCAGCTGCTCAACAGGAGGTTTTTGATCTGTTGGTCCTGGATTCTGTAAAGTTCTGTAAAGACGATGTTCATTGTAAAAAGCGCTATATAAATAAACTTGTTCACAGTGATGTCATAACTCCTCCTTCCTCTTCAATCTCCATGAACTCACATTTATATTTTTCGCGCTGGTGAGGAGCAAAAAGAAGTTGCTTCTCATATTCCAGATGTTGACATCTGGGTGAATTTCACAACTTTGGAGTAAAAACTGAACCAGGAAAGCGATCACTGAGGACACCGAGTGTTTCTGCACCAGATCGAGTGTTCCTGAATGCACTGAGCTGGACGGATTGTAAAGCTTAACTTTTTTCTGAGAATTAAATGAGGTAAATTAAGAGGTGATGCTAAATTCTACAGTTTTCTCCCCCCTGAGGAGTCCGACACCCCTGTCCAAAACGTTTCACTCTAACAGCAGTGATGTTGATGGTGCAGGGGGGTGAAGGTTTACTCACTGGGGTACGGAAGTGTTCCGAAGGTGATAATTTCATACAGCAGGATCCCGAAGCTCCATACGTCAGATTTTATGCTGAATTTATTTTCGTGTAGCCCCTCAGGAGCGGTCCACTTCACCGGGAGCTTAGTTCCCTTGCTCATCTCATACACACCCCCATCTTCATCTTCATCATCATCATCATCACCTTCACTCTGAGAGAGAGAGAGAGACACCAAACAAGAGATAAATCACCGGTCATTGTTTGTACCTGACCTGCCCCACCCACCACTCGAACCCGTGTGTAGGTGTGTGTCTCACCTTAAAGACTCTCGCCAGGCCAAAATCTGCCACCTTACAGATGTTGTTCTCTCCCACCAGAACGTTCCGAGCTGCCAGGTCTCTGTGGATGTAATTCTGTAGCTCCAAATACGCCATGCCCGCTGCCACCTGAGCTGCCATCTCCACCTGATCACTCAGGTTAACGGTCTTACCCTTGTCCCCTGTCAAACACAAAGAGAGAAATGAAGCTGCAGGTCTGAAGCACGTGAGGAAGAGGCAGATGAAGCAGGAATTAATGGAGAGTTGAAGCGTCTCGTACTCTGCAGGTACTCCAGCAGGTTGCCGTTCCTCATGAGCTCAGTGATGATGTAGATGGGCTCTCCGATGGTACACACAGCGTAGAGCTGGATCAGCTTCGGGTGGTGGAGCTTCTTCATGAACTGAGCTTCCTGCAGGAAGTTCTGAAGGTTTACACTTCCTAAGAAACACACACACGTACACACACACACACGTCCATAAAAACATTATGTAGACAACTAAGTAAACTGATCCATGAAAGTGAATCCCTGCAGTCTCCAAATCTAGAGGAATAATTGCCATTAGAGTGGAGGCTGTTACTGCAGCAAAGCAACACCAACTCTGTATCAGCCTACATGGAACTGTGTGTTTATGCATATACAGTGTATCACAAAAGTGAGTACACCCCTCACATTTCTGCAAATATTTCATTATATCTTTTCATGGGACAACACTATAGACATGAAACTTGGATATAACTTAGAGTAGTCAGTGTACAGCTTGTATAGCAGTGTAGATTTACTGTCTTCTGAAAATAACTCAACACACAGCCATTAATGTCTAAATAGCTGGCAACATAAGTGAGTACACCCCACAGTGAACATGTCCAAATTGTGCCCAAATGTGTCGTTGTCCCTCCCTGGTGTCATGTGTCAAGGTCCCAGGTGTAAATGGGGAGCAGGGCTGTTAAATTTGGTGTTTTGGGTACAATTCTCTCATACTGGCCACTGGATATTCAACATGGCACCTCATGGCAAAGAACTCTCTGAGGATGTGAGAAATAGAATTGTTGCTCTCCACAAAGATGGCCTGGGCTATAAGAAGATTGCTAACACCCTGAAACTGAGCTACAGCATGGTGGCCAAGGTCATACAGCGGTTTTCCAGGACAGGTTCCACTCGGAACAGGCTTCGCCAGGGTCGACCAAAGAAGTTGAGTCCACGTGTTCGGCGTCATATCCAGAGGTTGGCTTTAAAAAATAGACACATGAGTGCTGCCAGCATTGCTGCAGAGGTTGAAGACGTGGGAGGTCAGCCTGTCAGTGCTCAGACCATACGCCGCACACTGCATCAACTCGGTCTGCATGGTCGTCATCCCAGAAGGAAACTGACGCACAAGAAAGCCAGCAAACAGTTTGCTGAAGACAAGCAGTCCAAGAACATGGATTACTGGAATGCCCTGTGGTCTGACGAGACCAAGATAAACTTGTTTGGCTCAGATGGTGTCCAGCATGTGTGGCGGCGCCCTGGTGAGAAGTACCAAGACATCTGTATCTTGCCTACAGTCAAGCATGGTATTGGTAGCATCATGGTCTTGGGCTGCATGAGTGTTGCTGGCACTGGGGAGCTGCGGTTCATTGAGGGAAACATGAATTCCAACATGTACTGTGACATTCTGAAACAGAGCATGATCCCCTCCCTTCGAAAACTGGGCCTCATGGCAGTTTTCCAACAGGATAACGACCCCAAACACAACCTCCAAGATGACAACTGCCTTGCTGAGGAAGCTGAAGGTAAAAGTGATGGACTAAACCCAATTGAGCACCTGTGGCGCATCCAAGTGGAAGGTGGAGGAGTTCAAGGTGTCTAACATCCACCAGCTCCGTGATGTCATCATGGAAGAGTGGAAGAGGATTCCAGTAGCAACCTGTGCAGCTCTGGTGAATTCCATGCCCAGGAGGGTTAAGGCAGTGCTGGATAATAATGGTGGTCACACAAAATATTGACACTTTGGGCACAATTTGGACATGTTCACTGTGGGGTGTACTCACTTATGTTGCAGCTATTTAGACATTAATGGCTGTGTGTTGAGTTATTTTCAGAAGACAGTAAATCTACACTGATATACAAGCTGTACACTGACTACTCTAAGTTATATCCAAGTTTCATGTCTATAGTGTTGTCCCATGAAAAGGTATAATGAAATATTTGCAGAAATGTGAGGGGTGTACTCACTTTTGTGATACACTGTATGTGTTTATATGTATATACATGTACAGTATTTGTGTGTATGTGTGTGTATATGCATGTGTGTACATGTGTGTATGCATGCGTTTATGTGTCTGTGCATTCGTTTTTATGTGTATAAATGCATGTGTGTGTGTGTCTGTGTGTGTGTGTGTGTGTGTGTGTGTGTGTGTGTACCTGGTTTGGGTTTTTTCACAGCGACGGCGGTTGTGTTGTTCCACATGCCCTCATAAACTTCTCCAAACTGTCCGGTTCCCAGTCTACACAACAGTTGAACGGAACTCCGAGGAATCTCCCAGTGATCCGCCGTATTGTAGGAGAGTCCAATAGTCTGAGGAACTATAGCCTAACACACACACACACACACACACACACACACATAAATGCATGATTTATTTCTCACGCTCTGCAGTACAGAGTCTGACTGAGTGGAAACGTCACGGCCTGTAAGTGAAGAATCTTCATGCATCTACAGATCAGAGTTTCATCACATGCTAAATACGCTCTGCATCCCTCCGTCTCCGTTTCCTTCCTCGATTCTCTTCCTCGAGTTCTTCAGGGAAAGGTGTGAAGAATCAAGAGAAATGAAGCGATTCATGGAAAGCAGGAGGAAGAACGGTGTGGTGCACAGAGTGCAGGTTTGGGTGTGAAGCGGGTGTGAAGCGGGTGGGAAGCGGGTGGGAAGCGGGTGGGAAGCGGGCGGCTGTGGTACCTTCCTGCAGGGTTTCCTGAGTCTGACACAGAGTCCATCGTCCATGGTGCTGTAGTGCTGAACCAGGTCCATCAGGGAGGAGAAACCTTTGCTCCTGATGATGTAGAATTGTCCATCCAACTGTTTAATCTTATAGTGCTTCACAGTCTCATCATGCAACACTACACACACACACACACGCAAACACACACACACACACACACACACACATTTCATAAAAATAAAAGAATAACACTGTTTAGAGAAACACAAACACATCACAGCTTCTGTATTTATACACTTTCATCTAATGAGATTATTTATTGAAATGACCATTAAGGTGCTGTCAAGGCTACTGACCTGTTAATGTTAAATGTTAATGTTAAACATTTTTATCCAACTATGTTTTAGGTTTTCTTCTTAAATTCTTCTCTAATAAAATAATTGTATTTGTAATAACTGAATGTAATAAGCTGTAATTGTTTCCTGATGCCCCTCATGGTGCACAATAATCACCACCGTTGTTTACCAGTGGACGTTTAAACTGAATGAATTCAGCTGTTCATTGGTTAATGATCAAACCTGGCTCTGTAAATCTGTGCACCACTCCCTCTCTTCATACAGCAGTAAAGCTGTCGGACCTGATCTGTGATAATCTGGACTCTCATCAGCACTTAAGAATGAGGAAGTTCTCTGTTATGGTCAGGAGACAGAAAGTACAAATCCAACAGGTAAGATCATCACAGTTACCTGATCACCTGATCATCTGATCACCTGATCACCTGATTGTTGGTTTGGTTGGTAAGGTGAAGGCTGACGGCACATGAAACTGCCTCTAATGTTTGATGTACCACAGATTTTCACCCTTATTATAAACATGATGAGACAGAACACCCAGAATCACTGCAGGAGCTTCAGAACATCACAAACATTCACAACCAGGCTGAAGATTCAACATACTGAAGCTTTTCAGGTGGAATTCAGTCTCGTTTCCTCAATAATCTTGTTACTCATTAACCTAAAGTTTGAGAGATGAAGTCAGGCGGGTTTTCCTGCACATTCCAAAACCAAAACTAGATGTAAATCAGGTGCAGCCGTGTTGCAGCTAACAGGTTTAGGGTAGCTCCTGAATTATTTATTTACCGCTGTACCCCCTGAGTGTGGCATCTCTGGCACAGACAGCCTGGCAGGGCACAATAAACCTTATGCGGTCGTGTCCCATCAGTCAGTATCAGAGCTGTCAGTGAAACTACACACAAACCTCCTCGCTTAGTAAAACACAAACGCGCCTCATCAGTGACGTCACAAACTCACACATAAACGTAAAGCTTTTTTTTAAGTTTATGCATTTTCTCCCTTTTTAGAGCGTCCAGTTCCCCGATTGCATCACGCTTCCTCTCCACCAATGCCGCTCGCTCTGATTGAGGAGAACGAAGCTAACCCACGACCCCTCCAACACGTGGGCAGCCACCGTATGCATTTTATTACCTACACTTTGACGAGTGCAGTGCAGATCAGCACTGCGTATGGAGAGACACACCCTGACAGCACTATTTTCCCGTCTCTGTGCAGGCGCCATCAATCAGCCAGCAGAGGTCGTAGTTGCATTAGTTATGAGAGAGACCCCATCCGGCTTTTAATACCCCACTCATATGAAAAACAGGCCAATCGTTGTTCATGTGGCCACTGGACGATGTATTCCAGATCCCAGCTCTGGTTCCAGCGTGTGTTTCACCGCTGCACCACCTGAGCGGCATGAACGTAAAGCTTTAATGTTAGCAGAAATTGAGAGATGAATGAAATTGAATAAATATATAAAAAACTGAAATTGTGGACTTGATTTATTATATTGTGCTGCTGTTATAGTGACTAACAGAACCGTGATGACTGTGGCTAACCGTAGCAGCGCCGATACTGTACACGGTGTTTATTACATGTCATGATGTAAATCTATTTGTTTACTGGCTGCACAACATGATTGAGCCCCACAGTTTATTACTAAAATTATGTTAAACATCCACACGATTGTTTTTAAATGCTCATTCGGTTTGACCCAATACTGAGCGGCCCCATGTGGTCACTTTTGACACGGTCCCTAACTCAGCACACAAACAGCGAAAATCAAACATCCAACATCAAACTAACTTCATGTCGGTTGTTCACCTAAAGTAACTGCTAGAAGAAATGCTGGCCTGTACGTATCAGTCATGTAATAAAAGCAAAACAATATTAGTGGTTATAAAGAGGAAAATCTATACAGTATATACAACATTTATTGATAATGTAGTGCACTGCTGGTGGGGCCCCACCGGCCCCTAATGTAGAGACATTTCTTGTTATTAAGTTATATGTCTGTCAGTAAACGTATATAGTTTCTTCAGTCAGAGAAATTCTCACCTCACAGCTGATTTTAAATTTAGAACCTTCATTAAAATGCACTTAATTAAAACCAGCTAGAATTTGTGTGATGAGCTACAGCTTTAATAAATCATTATTTATTTTAGGACGCACTGTAAGCACACAGTGTGGTGGCATGAAGGTAACCCTGGAGCTTCAACCCATCACCCTCATGATTCCCAAACATCTTTAGTCCCAGCCAGTTACAGCAGTTACTGACAATGAATGAATGAGTTTGGTGTTTGGTAGTGTTTAGTGTTTTTTGAGTGTGGTGTTTGGTGTTGGTTTGGTATCTGATGTTGGTAGTGTTTAGTGTTGGTTTGGATTTGGTGTTTGGTGTTGGTTTGGTGTTTAGTGTTTGGTGTTTAGTGTTTGGTGTTGGTAGTGTTGGATGTTGGTTTTAGTTTGGTGTTTGGTGTTGGTGGTGCTGATGTGTTGATGTACCTGATAATGAAAGTTCTCCTGGTTGACTCTCACACTGGCGGATGAGAAACGATCCGTTCTGGTTCCCTTTAGCCTGAAGAAGCTTCTCCGCCTCCACCCTCTTAGTATCAGCAAAATACCACCTACACACACACACACACAGACACAAACGCACACACGCACACACAAACACGCACACACACACACACAGTCGATTGTTTTATTAATGTTGTTAAATTCATGTCCAGTCTGTAGAGAGACTCAAACCCACCCTCAGTGCTCATGAGTCAGCTCAGTGCACTGTCGCATTAGGAGTCTCTAATCTGAGCTGGTTTACGTGTTTCTATCATTAACACCGTCGCTGGAGCCGCTCTGTGTCGGTATGGTGTTGGAGGGTGTGTTTAACTCATTGTGGATCTGTGTGGAATGATGGAGATTTTGCATCATGTTCCAGTATAAAGGCAGACACTTGTACAATGAGAGCTCAGTGGTGAAGGTACTAGAGTAGTAATCAGAAGGTTGCCAGTTCAGGCCCCACCACCATCAAGTTGCCACTGCTGGACCCCTGAGTAAGAACTTTAATCCTCAAATGCTCACAGTGTATTCAGTTTTAATTGTAAGTAATGTGTGTGTGTGTGTGTGTGTGTGTGTGTGGAGATGAGTGTTTGTTTGTGTATGTAGATGAGTGAGTGTGTGTAGAACAGTGTGTGTGTGTGTGTGTGTGTGTGTACAATTAATTGTATAAGATAAATGAAGATATAAAGTAAATCTCTCTGTACTGGCACTGTAGGAATTATTCTGGATCCTGATGAACGTTCCTGATCTCACTGCCTCACTCACAGGTCACACAAACCTTCTACCACCTGTACTGGGCCATTAAAATTTCTGTATCTACACCAGCACGGCCTGTACTCAGCTCATACTGGGTCTGAATGGGTTAAACCACACTGGGCCTAAAACTCACACTGTTCAGAGACAGGACGCAGATCAGGACGGGATTCACTGACACACCAAATGTACCTTGACCCATAACAAGATACAAGATACAAACCCTACACACAGTACCCTTATCTCTGAGTGCACACACACACACACACACACACACACACACACACTCACACACACACACACACAGGGAAAGTTGAGTAGCTGGTTTGTTTGTTACACACTGGAATGCAGTGTCAGGGTGTTTAACCGGGCGCTTCCTGTACGAGTTACTCAGCAGGAGAGAAAAGAAATATTTTAAATACCTGAAAGTGATTAAAGTGAAAAATCTGAAATTATTTACAAATCAAATCTCATTATTAATAACAGATAATCAGGCTGTGGAACCACGTCTCTCAGACAGCAGAGGATTCAAACGTACCGTATTATCACTGTGGTGGGATTCGGGGGTGTTTATCATTTCATTTCAGGTACAACAGGGGTCCAAAAGTGTCTCTGAATTATTTATAACCATCAGAAATCATTTATGTGAAATAATAAACAGAATCTCTAATTAAAAATAAATCTGCTATTGGGAATTAAATCTGATAAAGAAGATTAAACTACATTTATTTATGTACCATATTTAATAAACAATTTATTACCTATTTATTTAAATAATATTTCATTAGATTTAGTGCAGCTACTACACAAACCCTCTAATTTTTTTTTTAATAGTATTTAAAACATGAACAAATTGTTCAAATAAATCAATTATAATTAATTAATGATTTATTACAAAATAATAATAAATAATAAAATCATGTGTACATTAAATTAAAATGAGTTTATTTCACCCATTAAAGCCACAATCACAATATATATTTAAATTTACTAAAATCACTGATGTAAAAATGATAAATGGGAGGAACCCCCCCCCCCCCCTAAATCTATTACCACTCAACTTTCACCTTCAGTTTTATTCAGTTATTTTGATTTTTACTTGGTTTTTCTCACACAGAAGAGAATTATAAGGAAACGTCTCTGACATTTATATTAGTTCAAATATTTTAAATATCGAGTCTTTCTAACATTCATCAACCTGTCAGTAACTTCCTGTCAGTACATTCAGTCCTTTTAATCTAGCACATTATTATTATTATTATTATTATTATTATTACTGTTGTGTGATTCTGTGACTTTAGATTTCTCTATTTCCTAGTTCTAAATGCAGATCTTTTTATTATGTGTCAGTGATTTTTATGTTCATGTTTTAACGCCCCTCTGGTTCTATTAGGAACGTTTTATACTGGTGTCATGTGGAGGTATAAATAAAGGGTTCCAGTAAGCACAGAACCTTTAGTGGTACTACCCAGAACTTTTCTTGGTCTGTGGGCAAGCTGTGGCCTAGTGGTTAAGGTACAGGGCTAGTAATCAGAAGGTTGATGGTTCTACTGTTGGGCCCTTGAGCAAGGCTCTTAACCCTCAATTGCTTATAGACTATATACTGTACTGTAATGTAAGTCACTTTGGATAAATGCAGCGGCTAAATGCTGTAAATGTAAGTGATCATGTTCCATGCCCGATATTCTTCACTGGTTTTCATACTAACTAACCAGTAGCTACACCGGATTCCACTCTGTTACTCAGCTGGTCTTGGATTTAACCACTGATCAGGAGAATCTGGTGCTGCCTGACTGACCTTGTTTAGGTGTCTCTACAAACAGTGGGAGGCTAGTGAGTGGAGCTTTGGGCTATCAACTGAAAGGTTGAGTGTTCGAATCCCATGCAGCCACTGATGGGCCCTTGAGCAAGGCCTCTAACCCTCTCTGCTTTAAGGGCTGACCCTGTACTCTGACCCCAGCTTCCAAACAAACTGTAATACACTGCACACGTGTATATGTATATGTGACAAATAAAGACCTTCTTCATACAGCAGGTACAAGAGTACAAACACAATAAACACCCGAAGGTGCTGCGGGTCATGTGTATTCTAAGATCTCCTTTATCAGCATTTTACATTAACAGCACTCAGCAGAGGCTTTAACCTAAAGCAACTCACAGTTATGACTGAATACAGTTCAAGCAATTAAGCATTAAGGGCCTTGCTCAAGGGCCCAACAGTGGCAACTTGGCGATGGTGGACTTGAGCCAGCAACCCTCTGAATACTAGTACAGTACCTCAACCACTGAGCCAGATTTGGGTTGGTACCCACAGGTTTAATCATCATTATTAATCACTTACATCTGTGCGCCCAGGCTCTCCAGCGGTGCCACATAGTTGGCAGGGATGTACCCACTGCGGTTGGCAGAAGCTCCATCCAGAGCGCGAGCTATCCACCAGCCCGAGTCGGTCTCCTTCAGGATCTCGAGTTTATCCCCCGCGTGGAAGCTCAGGTCATCGTCCGTGCGCGCCTGGTAGTCATACTGCGCGGCGAACAGCTTCCCCATGGGTTTAGCGGGCACCGGGGGGAAGGGTGAAGGGCGCAGAGGGCGGTCGGGGTCCCTGCTTTCCGCGTGTAGATTTGGAATCACCACCGAGCTGTCGGGTTTATCCTGGTTCTTTCTGAAGCACGAACACGCGGACTCGCAGCAGGACTCGATCCGTCCGCGTAATGTTGTCAGACAGTCTTCCATCAGAACCGGAACCGGGACCACTGCACTGCGGAGGGTGTGATGGCGGCGTCACTGCACTGCTGAGGATACTCTGTGATAATCAGGCACAGATAATTAAACCGGTATTAGTCCAAAGTACAGAGTGCGCACAGCATGTCGTCCTAACTTAGTCATAAGCGGTGATTACACCTGTACTAACACCTGTCCGAACACCTGTACTAACACCTGTCCGCGCGCTCCCGAGCCTCCTGCTCACCTTTAATCCAGCGTCGGTATTTAACCTATCATTTCCCGTTACCGCGCGCTGTTTATTTCCTGCTGTTTCAGAGAAAGGACTGAAACTACTGGAACCTGCTCCACCTGTTCACCTGATCACACCTGAACAGCGCACAGCACGCGCCACCGCGCTCCCGAAACCTGCACTGCACGAGGAATGTGAGCGCGCGCGCAGAGCAGAACTCAACCCATCCGAGGTTCGAACCTGCAGGTCGAGGCTGCCGTGCCGACATCGCTGTTCCTGCTCCTGTTTACACCGAAAATGTCCAGAACTCACAAAGGACTTTATTACAGACCGAATAATGAAGAACCCAGATTGTTTTTTATTCTTTTCACTAATTATAACTTTTAGTTTCATTTATTGTGTGTGTTAGTGTAAATTCTATTTATTTAAAGTTTCCTCCAGGCCACCCGGGGATGATGGAGGTCCCTGCTGAGTCTGGTTCTTCTCAAGGTTCCTTTCTGTATTATTAAGGGTTTTCCTCACCACTGTCGCCCTCGGCTGCTCAACAGGAGGATTTTGGTCTGTCGGTCCTGGATTCTGTAAAGTTGCTGTGAGACGACGTCTACTGTAAAAAGTGCTGTACTAATAAATCTGACTTGAACTGCGGCTTTACAGCAACCTGGTCTGGATTCCAGAGAGACGAAGCTTTAAAAATGTCTAATTCATTAAAAAATATCACATTTTAACAGGGACTAAAGACTAACTTCCATTAGGCTACATGATCTGGACACCAAGTTCACATATCGAACATTCTCCATACAACACGTGAAACCTTGAGCTGTATTAGGCTGAATTCCAGAAAAGCCGGGACCACATGTAAAATGGGCAGCGATGGATCAGTGGTTGAGGTGCTCAACTAGTAATCAGAGGGTTGCTGGTTTAAGTCCACCATCGCCAAGTTGCCAGTGTTGGGCCCCTGAGCTAGGCCCGTAATGCTCAATTGCTTAAATTGTATTCAGTCATAACTGTGAGAAATGAATGCTGAATGCTGTTAATGTAAAATACTGATAAGTAAGATCTGTGATGTTTTTATATACAGTGTATCACAAAAGTGAGTACACCCCTCACATTTCTGCAAATATTTCATTATATTTTTTCATGGGACAACACTATAGACATGAAACTTGGATATAACTTAGAGTAGTCAGTGTACAGCTTGTATAGCAGTGTAGATTTACTGTCTTCTGAAAATAACTCAACACACAGCCATTAATGTCTAAATAGCTGCAACATAAGTGAGTACACCCCACAGTGAACATGTCCAAATTGTGCCCAAATGTGTCGTTGTCCCTCCCTGGTGTCATGTGTCAAGGTCCCAGGTGTAAATGGGGAGCAGGGCTGTTAAATTTGGTGTTTTGGGTACAATTCTCTCATACTGGCCACTGGATATTCGACATGGCACCTCATGGCAAAGAACTCTCTGAGGATGTGAGAAATAGAATTGTTGCTCTCCACAAAGATGGCCTGGGCTATAAGAAGATTGCTAACACCCTGAAACTGAGCTTCAGCATGGTGGCCAAGGTCATACAGCGGTTTTCCAGGACAGGTTCCACTCGGAACAGGCTTCGCCAGGGTCGACCAAAGAAGTCGAGTCCACGTGTTCGGCGTCATATCCAGAGGTTGGCTTTAAAAAATAGACACATGAGTGCTGCCAGCATTGCTGCAGAGGTTGAAGACGTGGGAGGTCAGCCTGTCAGTGCTCAGACCATACGCCGCACACTGCATCAACTCGGTCTGCATGGTCGTCATCCCAGAAGGAAGCTGACGCACAAGAAAGCCCACAAACAGTTTGCTGAAGACAAGCAGTCCAAGAACATGGATTACTGGAATGCCCTGTGGTCTGGCGAGACCAAGAAAAACTTGTTTGGCTCAGATGGTGTCAAGGATGTGTGGCGGCGCCCTGGTGAGAAGTACCAAGACAACTGTATCTTGCCTACAGTCAAGCATGGTGGTGGTAGCATCATGGTCTTGGGCTGCATGAGTGTTGCTGGCACTGGGGAGCTGCGGTTCATTGAGGGAAACATGAATTCCAACATGTACTGTGACATTCTGAAACAGAGCATGATCCCCTCCCTTCGAAAACTGGGCCTCATGGCAGTTTTCCAACAGGATAACGACCCCAAACACAACCTCCAAGATGACAACTGCCTTGCTGAGGAAGCTGAAGGTAAAGGTGATGGACTAAACCCAATTGAGCACCTGTGGCGCATCCTCAAGTGGAAGGTGGAGGAGTTCAAGGTGTCTAACATCCACCAGCTCCGTGATGTCATCATGGAGGAGTGGAAGAGGATTCCAGTAGCAACCTGTGCAGCTCTGGTGAATTCCATGCCCAGGAGGGTTAAGGCAGTGCTGGATAATAATGGTGGTCACACAAAATATTGACACTTTGGGCACAATTTGGACATGTTCACTGTGGGGTGTACTCACTTATGTTGCAGCTATTTAGACATTAATGGCTGTGTGTTGAGTTATTTTCAGAAGACAGTAAATCTACACTGCTATACAAGCTGTACACTGACTACTCTAAGTAATATCCAAGTTTCATGTCTATAGTGTTGTCCCATGAAAAGATATAATGAAATATTTGCAGAAATGTGAGGGGTGTACTCACTTTTGTGATACACTGTATATATATATATATATATATACAGTGTATCACAAAAGTGAGTACACCCCTCACATTTCTGCAAATATTTCATTATATCTTTTCATGGGACAACACTATAGACATGAAACTTGGATATAACTTAGAGTAGTCAGTGTACAGCTTGTATAGCAGTGTAGATTTACTGTCTTCTGAAAATAACACAACACACAGCCATTAATGTCTAAATGGCTGGCAACATAAGTGAGTACACCCCACAGTGAACATGTCCAAATTGTGCCCAAAGTGTCAATATTTTGTGTGACCACCATTATTATCCAGCACTGCCTTAACCCTCCTGGGCATGGAATTCACCAGAGCTGCACAGGTTGCTACTGGATTCCTCTTCCACTCCTCCATGATGACATCACGGAGCTGGTGGATGTTAGACACCTTGAACTCCTCCACCTTCCACTTGAGGATGCGCCACAGGTGCTCAATTGGGTTTAGTCCATCACCTTTACCTTCAGCTTCCTCAGCAAGGCAGTTGTCATCTTGGAGGTTGTGTTTGGGGTCGTTATCCTGTTGGAAAACTGCCATGAGGCCCAGTTTTCGAAGGGAGGGGATCATGCTCTGTTTCAGAATGTCACAGTACATGTTGGAATTCATGTTTCCCTCAATGAACTGCAGCTCCCCAGTGCCAGCAACACTCATGCAGCCCAATACCATGATGCTACCACCACCATGCTTGACTGTAGGCAAGATACAGTTGTCTTGGTACTTCTCACCAGGGCGCCGCCACACATGCTGGACACCATCTGAGCCAAACAAGTTTATCTTGGTCTCGTCAGACCACAGGGCATTCCAGTAATCCATGTTCTTGGACTGCTTGTCTTCAGCAAACTGTTTGCGGGCTTTCTTGTGCGTCAGCTTCCTTCTGGGATGACGACCATGCAGACCGAGTTGATGCAGTATGCGGTGTATGGTCTGAGCACTGACAGGCTGACCTCCCACGTCTTCAACCTCTGCAGCAATGCTGGCAGCACTCATGTGTCTATTTTTTAAAGCCAACCTCTGGATATGACGCCGAACACGTGGACTCAACTTCTTTGGTCGACCCTGGCGAAGCCTGTTCCGAGTGGAACCTGTCCTGGAAAACCGCTGTATGACCTTGGCCACCATGCTGTAGCTCAGTTTCAGGGTGTTAGCAATCTTCTTATAGCCCAGGCCATCTTTGTGGAGAGCAACAATTCTATTTCTCACATCCTCAGAGAGTTCTTTGCCATGAGGTGCCATGTTGAATATCCAGTGGCCAGTATGAGAGAATTGTACCCAAAACACCAAATTTAACAGCCCTGCTCCCCATTTACACCTGGGACCTTGACACATGACACCAGGGAGGGACAACGACACATTTGGGCACAATTTGGACATGTTCACTGTGGGGTGTACTCACTTATGTTGCCAGCTATTTAGACATTAATGGCTGTGTGTTGAGTTATTTTCAGAAGACAGTAAATCTACACTGCTATACAAGCTGTACACTGACTACTCTAAGTTATATCCAAGTTTCATGTCTATAGTGTTGTCCCATGAAAAGATATAATGAAATATTTGCAGAAATGTGAGGGGTGTACTCACTTTTGTGATACACTGTATATATATATACGTATATATATATACATACATATATATTTTATTTATGCATTTTCTCCCTTTTTTAGCTCGTCCAATTGCCCGATTGCATCACGCTTCCTCTCCACCAATGCCGATCCCCGCTCTGATTGAGGAGAACGAAGCTAACCCATGCCCCCTCCAACACGTGGCCAGCAGCCATATGCATCTTATCACCTACACTTTGACGAGTGCAGTGCAGCTCAGCGTTGTGTACGGAGAGACACACCCTGAGAGCACTCTTTCAACCAGCCAGCAGAGGTCGTAATTGCACCAGTCATGAGAGAGAGAGACCCCATCCGGCTTAGCCCCGCCCATATCTGAACAACAGGCCAATCGTTGTTAGCCGGCAGGCAGAGCTGAGACTCGATACGATGTATTTGAGACCCCAGCTCTGGTTCCAGCGTGTGTTTTTACCGCTGCGCCACCTGAGCGGCCCATGATGTGTTTTTAACTTTTAGAACTTAGAAGTAGAATAGTAGAATTCTTTATCATTCTTCTCTTCTCTTTAGCTGAGCAAGTGTACGGAGCTTCGTTCTTCTGTTTAGTTCTTCATTATGCACCAGTTGTTTTTAGTAGAAAACAGGTCTATACTGCAGGCAGGCCAGTCTGGCACCTGGCAGCACTCTCTGTTGCCCAAATCATGACAGATTGTGACTGCAGAACTTCACCCTGCCTACAATCCGGAAGTTTCTGTTCTTCTTTGTTTTGGAGACACGACGCCCATGATTCCCATCAACAATCTGACTCACTGACTTAAACTGAAACTATCAGATGAACTTGAGAGAGTTGGTGCATTTCTGGATGTTGTTAACGTTCTGCTTTTGCTTATAAATTTTTTAAAAGTCTTGAGGTTGTTGATGCAACAAATAATGATGTTTACTGACGACTGTTAAAGTGTTCTCAAGATTATTCACTAACTGTTTTCATCCTTGTTCATTATGAGCAGAGATTTATTTGAATCTTTTGATGATATTATGCACTGTAGAGGGTAAAATATCTAAAATCAGGTGTCTAGGAAGGTTGATCTTAGACTGTTGGATTATTGACCCACCTTTCCTTATAAAGGACTTTTCTACAATAGTTATATAATAATTAAATGAAAAGAATTTAGATAAAGATTTTTGAATCGTTTAAATGTTTATTATTAATAGTTTCTTTTTAGATTTAATAAACTTTTCTACAGTTAAGTGCAGTTGTTCCAGTGTAACAGAGTATAACGTTCTCATTTATTAATATTTAATAAATTTTTAAATAAATTGTTGTTTTACTTTATTTATTTTATGAATCATTTTTGTATTTTAATTCGAAGAAGAAAAACAAATCAGGCTGATAGTGACGTAATCCTGCACATGCGCACTGAACTAATTTCAGAGGACGGAAGAGTGCCGGCCGCGTTTCAAATCACGCTAGTGCACTACATAGTGAGTACAGAGAGTGAGTAGTGCACTGATAGTGGATCTATAGTCCCTCTATAGTGGATGACAGTGTGGTTTAGAATCAGAGCAGAAACTTGTACAGGTTTTAATAGAGGAATAGCTCAGTGATCCAGCGCTGAGGGGATCTGATTGATCTGATTGGTTCAGTAATAGAAGCAGAATGAGTGGATCTCTGTCTCTGTCGGAGTGTGATGTGATCGGATTTGATCTGGATCACACACTGTGTCGGTACCAGCTGAAGAACACCAGCATGGTGAGATCCAGTCCCGGTACAACACGTGTTTCCTTACATTCATGATTACAGTTTCAGTGAGATCAGATCACGCCCTGAGATACCAAAACCAAACCAAAACAAAGAGGCTGTGTCAGCTTTCTGCTTCCTAAATCTGATCTACTGGGTTAAACTGGGTACCACTGGGTTTATGTTCAAAACACAACAAATGCAAACACATCAGCTGTGGTGATGTTAGTCTGGAAATTCCTACGAGGCTGAACTTAGTTACTTATTCATAAAGGGAGCGTTCGCCATGGATATTTGCTGCACACTTTATATTTTACCGACATAAATCAACTAAATGAAGACGTGACCATAATTTTTTTGGCTGATTCTCATCGTGATATTGTCAATGTAAAAATGTGATTCAAATATAATTAAAATATTTACTTTGTAAAATATTTTTTCAATTCATTCTTTCAGGCTGCATTTCCACTGTATTTTTATTCAGAAGCAAACTGGTGGCATAATTCATGTCGGGCCAGACAAATAACAAATTCATTATACAGAACTGGTCCCTCTTTGTAAGAAAAAGTTGATTTTAGACTGGCCCAAGTTCATTCTATACCTAAAATCTATAGCCAACATGGCACACTCAGCAATGGTGCACATGAAAATTGATTCCAATTAACTGGCAACATGCTACATCTAGTGCAATTTAAGATTTTTAAAATTTTTAGAATTTAAAGACGTTTAAAAGCTATACTGAAGGCATTATTCATGCATAGACAGACAAACAGTCCGTCACGATCAGGTTTTTCCCTGTACAAAAATCTTGTTTTACACTGATCTGCCAATTGTGATTCCATTCATCAAAAATGTATTCCTCAAACTCAATTTCCATTGATATTTTCAAAGCCTATTTCAGCATCTGGCCAGATCTAGCCCTCTTCTCTCAGGAAGGACAACTAATTTCATACCTCCAAATAAGATATCTTGTGCAGAGGAATATTTTTTTAAATTCTCTTTGTAGGTTGAAACAAATGTGAAATATTTAATACATTGTTTATGTATCCTCTTTAATCATCTTGTTTTAGACAGACCGCTGTACCTCAACATGTTCTTACCTAGCATTGGGAAATTGTCTGGTAGTTATGGCTATTCTTTTTGATCGTTTTCTTCCCCTATACAACAATAGAACTAGCAAATGACTACCATTATTTCTTCTAAAGCGGGCTTTACACAGTTCAACTTTCCAGTAATTCTGGTTGCTTGAAACGTACCTTAAATTAAATTGCACTTTAATTTAAGACTGTAAAGCGCAATGTCAAGTTGCACAGAAATTATGCTACATGCAATAAATTTTCATGTGCACCATTGCTGAGTGTGCCATGTTGGCTATATATTTTAGGTATAGAATGAACTTGGGCCAGTCTAAAATCAACTTTTTCTTACAAAGAGGGACCAGTTCTGTATAATGAATTTGTTATTTGTCTGGCCCGACATGAATTATGCCACCAGTATGCTTCTGAATAAAAATAGGTTTTCCTTACAGTGGAAATGCAGCCTGAAAGAATGAATTGAAAAAATATTTTACAAAGTAAATATTTTAATTATATTTGAATCACATTTTTACATTGACAATATCACGATGAGAATCAGCCAAAAAAAATTATGTTCACGTCTTCATTTAGTTGATTTATGTCGGTAAAATATAAAGTGTGCAGCAAATATCCATGGCGAACGCTCCCTTTATGAATAAGTAACTAAGTTCAGCCTCGTGAAATTCCTGCAGTTATTGCTGATCAAAAACCAGAATAGTGGTTTGGTTTGGTTGGTTTGGTTTAGTGAAATTGTAGCCCAGCGGTTAAGGTACTGGACTAGTAATCAGGAAGTCACTGGTTCAAGCCCCACCATTGCCAGGTTGCTGCTGTTGGGCCCCTGAGCAAGGCCCTTAACCCTCAATTGCTTATACTGTCACAGTACTGTAAGTCGCTTTGGATAAAGGCGTCTGCTAAATGCTGAAAACACCTTTTCTCATACTTTTGCTGTTTTTTGCTGGTAATCAATTAAAATGAGCTTTTATATTATTTATTTTTTTATCTTTTATTAAGATTTCACTCAGCAGATCAGTAACTGACAGCAGAAACAGAGAAACAGAGCTCATGCTGGTCATAAATTATAACACCAAAGATGTACAGTATATATAGATAGTGTGAGTGAAAAATGTTCATTTACTCTAGAAGTATTAATACGTAACCAGTTACTACTTGTAAAATGTAAATATGCTTAGGACATTTTTGCCAGTAGTTATATTCCAATATTCCAAGAATACTTCTTCAGTAGAGTGTTACTGGATGTATGTCGTCCAGAACCCAGTTCTAACTGATTTAGACCAGTTCCTGTGTTAACTGTGGAATCTTCTGCTGTTCTACAAGGTCACCGACAACAGTATATAAGGATGTTTTATTTTATCAGTTGTTATCGCATCCATGGATCCTCTGTGTGAGACTCGGTTGGTGTGATTCTTCTCTGCTCGATTACATTTTACATTTACATTTTCTGCATTTAGCAGATGCTCTTATCCAGAGCGACTTACAGAAGTGCTTCCATAGTGAACATTTCATTTCTCAAGTTTTAGTAAACAACAGTCGAAGAACACAAATCTGCTGAAACCTGTTAGAACCAGAGTGGGTTTTTTTTTTTTTTTTTGATTAAAACTTTTCTACTCACTATCCAGTCTCTGAGCTATTTTATTAAGGGTTTTTTCACCACAACAGACAGATAGATTCTTTATTGATCCTGAAGGAAATTAAAGCCCCAGTAGCACGATACAACAGAGAATTAACAGTACAAAACAAAAACAATCAGAAGAGCTAGAATTAAATATTTCTTGTACTTTACATATAATAAATAACTGTAGCAGCCAACACTGTAATAAGATAAATATATACTGTCATGTCACACACACACACACACACACACTCTACAGTATATATATATATATATATATATATATATATATATATATATATATATATATATATATATATATATATATATATATATATATATATATATAGTGTATCACAAAAGTAAGTACACCCCTCACATTTCTGCAAATATTTCATTATATCTTTTCATGGGACAACACTATAGACATGAAACTTGGATATAACTTAGAGTAGTCAGTGTACAGCTTGTATAGCAGTGTAGATTTACTGTCTTCTGAAAATAACTCAACACACAGCCATTAATGTCTAAATAGCTGCAACATAAGTAAGTACACCCCACAGTGAACATGTCCAAATTGTGCCCAAATGTGTCGTTGTCCCTCCCTGGTGTCATGTGTCAAGGTCCCAGGTGTAAATGGGGAGCAGGGCTGTTAAATTTGGTGTTTTGGGTACAATTCTCTCATACTGGCCACTGGATATTCAACATGGCACCTCATGGCAAAGAACTCTCTGAGGATGTGAGAAATAGAATTGTTGCTCTCCACAAAGATGGCCTGGGCTATAAGAAGATTGCTAACACCCTGAAACTGAGCTACAGCATGGTGGCCAAGGTCATACAGCGGTTTTCCAGGACAGGTTCCACTCGGAACAGGCTTCGCCAGGGTCGACCGAAGAAGTCGAGTCCACGTGTTCGGCGTCATATCCAGAGGTTGGCTTTAAAAAATAGACACATGAGTGCTGCCAGCATCGCTGCAGAGGTTGAAGACGTGGGAGGTCAGCCTGTCAGTGCTCAGACCATACGCCGCACACTGCATCAACTCGGTCTGCATGGTCGTCATTCCAGAAGGAAGCTGACGCACAAGAAAGCCCGCAAACAGTTTGCTGAAGACAAGCAGTCCAAGAACATGGATTACTGGAATGCCCTGTGGTCTGACGAGACCAAGATAAACTTGTTTGGCTCAGATGGTGTCCAGCATGTGTGGCGGCGCCCTGGTGAGAAGTACCAAGACGACTGTATCTTGCCTACAGTCAAGCATGGTGGTGGTAGCATCATGGTCTTGGGCTGCATGAGTGTTGCTGGCACTGGGGAGCTGCAGTTCACTGAGGGAAACATGAATTCCAACATGTACTGTGACATTCTGAAACAGAGCATGATCCCCTCCCTTCGAAAACTGGGCCTCATGGCAGTTTTCCAACAGGATAACGACCCCAAACACAGCCTCCAAGATGACAACTGCCTTGCTGAGGAAGCTGAAGGTAAAGGTGATGGAGTGGAAGTGGAGTCAAGTGGAAGGTGGAGGAGTTCAAGGTGTCTAACATCCACCAGCTCCGTGATGTCATCATGGAGGAGTGGAAGAGGATTCCAGTAGCAACCTGTGCAGCTCTGGTGAATTCCATGCCCAGGAGGGTTAAGGCAGTGCTGGATAATAATGGTGGTCACACAAAATATTGACACTTTGGGCACAATTTGGACATGTTCACTGTGGGGTGTACTCACTTATGTTGCAGCTATTTAGACATTAATGGCTGTGTGTTGAGTTATTTTCAGAAGACAGTAAATCTACACTGCTATACAAGCTGTACACTGACTACTCTAAGTTATATCCAAGTTTCATGTCTATAGTGTTGTCCCATGAAAAGATATAATGAAATATTTGCAGAAATGTGAGGGGTGTACTTACTTTCGTGATACACTGTATATATATATATATATAAATATATAAACATAAACACACACACAGGATTCTAATGTTAAATGCGTTCAATATTTACGAAAATATGGAAGATTTTCTGACTGCTGTTGTACTGGAGTGTTTGGGTTTTGTTTAGCTTCATGATTAGTCTGTAAATGTCTGATTTATTTATAAATATAATCCGTTTCTGTACATTTTTTCTTTCTCATTATTATGTGGCCCAACTGTGGAAACCTGGTGATGATGGGGCCTGAACTGGCAACCTTATGATTGCTAGTCCAGTACCTTAACCACTGTTGTGCAGGAGAGCAGACATGGAGATGTTTATTATTATGGTAGTGATGTGTGTGTGTGTCTGTATGTGTGTGTGTGTCTGTATGTGTGTGTGTGTCTGTATGTGTGTGTCTGACTGTGTGTGTGTGTGTGTGTGTGTGTGTGTGTGTTACAGCTGATCTATGAAAGCTTTGCTCGGTACCTGGTGGAGAATAAAGGTTATGATGAAGATCTGCTGAATGTTCCTCCAGATATGTGGGACCTCTGGTGAGCTCCATGTTTAAAGTCTGTTAGTGAATGAGGAACCAGTGATCATGACCCGTCTCACCCTGAACACCCAGAGCTGTTAAAGTTCTAATGAAGAATGAATGTAAAAATAAAACATGGTCTGAATGATGGTCTGAATGTTACTGCGCTGTAACTGATGGATAATCTCTGTGTTGTGTTTGTGAAGTTCTAAAGGTCTGGTGGTGGATCTAGAGAAGGGGAACCTGCTGAAGCTCAGCCATGATGGAACCATACTGAGGTAAACAAATGTACAATATTATTAATATATAACCGCAGGAACACTAATATTTGATCAATTCCAGAATTATTGCCGTCCTCACTGTAGATGGGTGAAAATGCAGGAGCATCAGACCCCACAGTGCAGCTTCTGTTCTGTAGAACCAGCTTTATTTTTATATATTTGTATTTTTAATATTTTTGTAATTACAGTGCAGTTTTGAACTAGCTTTGCGTGACGTTAGGATCCATCAGTGTTCCCATCAGTTATTGATGAAAGGAAAGTTTTATAATCCCCCCCCCACTCGGCCCCCCCGACCCCTGTCCCAGGTAATTATTACATCATAACTGAAAAGGAGAACTTGGAGGTACCGCAGTCAGGAGGGCTCTAACAGGGCATCAGCGCCCACGTCATCAAACCTGAGGGACAGTACGAGAGAGGCAGAACGACAGACAGCAACCCAACATCCCTGATCACCACAGATCTCACCCCAACAGTTCCGGTGCTAGATGACTGAAACCCAGAACCCCTAACCCCCCCCCAAGTAAAATTATCTGTGTTTCAGAGCGACTCACGGGAGCCGAAATCTGAGTGAGGAGGAGATTATCAAACAGTACGGTCCTAAACGAGAGTGGAAACATTTCAACAACCTCAATACAACGTTCAACAGATCTGGTACCATTCACAGCTCTAACACACACACACACACACACTCACATCCACATCCATATACACACACATACACACTCACACACACACACACACTTATACACATATACACACTCACACACACACTTACACACACACACACACACTCACACTCACACACACACATCCACACTCACATCCACATCCATATACACACACATACACACTCACACACACACACACTTATACACTCATACACACTCACACACACACTTATACACCCATACACATACACACACACACTTATACACACACACTCACACACACACTTATACACCCATACACATACACACACACACTCACACACACACACACACACACTTATACACACACACACACACACACATCCACATCCATATACACACACATACACACACACACACACACACACTTATACACCCATACACATACACACACACACTCACACACACACACACACACACTTATACACACACACACACACACATCCACATCCATATACACACACATACACACACACACACACACACACTTATACACCCATACACATACACACACACACTTATACACACACACACACTCACACACACACACACACACACTTACAGTGGGGGAAATAAGTATTTGATCCCCTGCTGATTTTGTAAGTTTACCCCCTTACAAAGACTTGAACAGTCTATAATTTTTATGGAAGGTTTATTTTAACAGAGAGAGACAGAATATCAACAAAAAATCCAGAAAAAAAAACATTAAATAAAAGTTATAAATTGATTTGTATTTAATTAAGGGAAATAAGTATTTGATCCCCTACCAACCAGCAAGAATTCTGACCCCCACAGACCGGTTATGTGCCCATGAGGCACACAAATTAGTCCTGTCCCTGTATAAAAGACTCCTGTCACAGAATCAGTTTCTTCCATTCAAATCTCTCCACCACCATGGGCAAGACCAAAGAGCTATCAAAGGACGTCAGGGACAAGATTGTAGACCTGCACAAGGCTGGAATGGGCTACAAGACCATCAGCAAGAAGCTTGGTGAGAAAGAGACCACTGTTGGTGCGATCATTCGAAAATGGAAGAAATACAAGATCACAGTCAATCACCCTCACTCTGGAGCTCCATGCAAGATCTCACCTGGTGGGGTAAGAATGATTCTGAGAAAGGTGAGGTCAGTCCAGAATTACATGGGAGGAGCTTGTCAATGATCTCAAGGGAGCTGGGAGCAGAGAAATGTTGGATATGACCCCAAGAACACCATCCCCACCGGGCATTTCTCTGCCTCCAAACACGGCGAGTGGAGTTGATGCCAAAGAGCTCAATTTTGGTCTCATCTGACCATATCACATTCTCCCAAGCTTTCTCTGAATCATTCAGGTGTTCATTGGCAAACTTCAGACGGGCCTGTACATGAGCCTTCTTGAGCAGAGGGACTTTGCGGGCACTGCAGGATCTCAATCCATTACGGCCAAGTGTGTTACTAATGGTTTTCTTGGTGACGGTGCTCCCAGCTCCCTTGAGATCATTGACAAGCTCCTCCCGTGTAATTCTGGACTGACCTCACCTTTCTCAGAATCATTCTTACCCCACCAGGTGAGATCTTGCATGGAGCTCCAGAGTGAGGGTGATTGACTGTGATCTTGTATTTCTTCCATTTTCGAATGATCGCACCAACAGTGGTCTCTTTCTCACCAAGCTTCTTGCTGATGGTCTTGTAGCCCATTCCAGCCTTGTGCAGGTCTACAATCTTGTCCCTGACGTCCTTTGATAGCTCTTTGGTCTTGCCCATGGTGGTGGAGAGATTTGAATGGAAGAAACTGATTCTGTGACAGGAGTCTTTTATACAGGGACAGGACTAATTTGTAGCCTCATGGGCACATAACCGGTCTGTGGGGGTCAGAATTCTTGCTGGTTGGTAGGGGATCAAATACTTATTTCCCTTAATTAAATACACATTAATTTATAACTTTTATTTAATGTTTTTTTCTGGATTTTTTGTTGATATTCTGTCTCTCTCTGTTAAAATAAACCTTCCATAAAAATTATAGACTGTTCAAGTCTTTGTAAGGGGGTAAACTTACAAAATCAGCAGGGGATCAAATACTTATTTTCCTCACTGTAAACACACATACGCAGTCACACACACACACACTTATACACAGTCACACACACACACACACACTTATACACACTCACACACACACATATACACACACACACTTATACACACATGCACACTCACATACACACACACACACTTATACACACATACACACTCACACACACACATACACACACACTTGCCACTGTCGCCCTCGGTTGCTTAACAGGAGGTTTTTGGTCTGTTGGTCCTGGATTCTGTAAAGTTGCTTTGAGACGACGTCTATAGTAAAAAGTGCTGTACTAATAAAACTGACTTGACACGCTCACACACACACGCACATACACACATATACACACACTGATGTATTCTGTTCTGATGTGTTCTGATCTGATGTGTTTGTACAGCTGATTATTATTTCTGTGATAATTACTTTGATCTTCCTGGAGTTCTGCTCTGCGCTCTAGTCGTGGATCTGCTGCAGAAGGTAAAATCCAGATTTAATGATCTGAGCTCTGAACGTTTCTGTGCTTTATGGAGTTCTGAGGGTCTCTGTTGTTGTGATTGTTGTGTTTTGAACAGCGAGGCAGTGAAGATACAGCACAGTTTTGGACGGACATTATTGAAGCGATGGATTATAACTACAGCCCGTCTGCTTTCAGAGGTACAGATTCATTTCTCTATAAACCTGGGCTGATTAATAATCTGCATTACGATTGCATTGTTCATTATTATTAAATATACAAGATGAATCAAGGAGCTGCCAGTATGATTAAAATGATTCATATTTAGTTTATATTATAAATATTTTAGTAATTATTATTTAATAAACTATTATTCTAATTATAAATATAAAGATGTAAAGAATACATTATTATTTCTACGTAAATATATTTTTCATGGAGCCACATGCTGCTCAGTAAGGCCACACCCGTGGCTAACAGGTGTAAACAATCATTTATAAAAAAAATTATAAATGCTTTGCTTTTATTTCTGTAGCAACAGTTTGGGGAAGGCTCTTTCCTGTTCCAGCATGTGTTGCCCTGTGCACCAAGTGAGATCTATAAAGACTTAATCTGAGTCCCAACCTTAACCCCACTAAAGACCTTTGGGATTGATTGTAGGAAAGACTTTGTCAATAAACATCAGTGTCTGACCTTAGAAATACTTTTTAATTCTCACATACACTCTCCACACTCCTAAATTATTCCTGAAGTGGAGAGGTGTGTGTGTGTGTGTGTGTAGGGGAGGTGGGGGGCGCGGGTACCATGTTAATGATAATGTTTTGGAATGGGGTGTCCAACAAGTTTATAATTAAGTGTTCACATACTTTTGGCCATTTGGTGCGTCATAAACAAACCAACAGATTTTATGATTACAGTTAAAATACCAGGGGTGTAAACAAACAAGCTGCTCTAGCAGCTAAAGTTTAAATAAAACTTAAACACATACTGATATTCACATCTACATTTACTAACCACATTCATAACCTCACTCACAAACTGATGTTTTAATGTTAATCCCTACTGGCCTGGATTTGATCTCTTAAATGAATTCATTTAAAAAGTCAGAAATAAAACCAGTCGTTTAATCTCATTCATGTCTCATGTTAAGAGGATGATAGTTCTGCTCATTTTTGCTTTATTTATTATTTTTTTATTGTTTTTTTGGGGTGGAGGTGCAGCTCCGTGTGTGAAGGATCAAGAACAGCACAGTGAAATAAACAATCAGGACTCGTGTTGGTAGTTAAACTGTTTATTTCAGTTGTTTACAATAATGTGCAACATTTATTCTGCTAATCCAGATTTACACAGAATTCAGTGAAACGATGTTTAATACTGAGAAAATCAAGTTTAAATAGAAATTCTGCATCATTTTATAACCGTCAAGCAATAACAGAGCACCATGTGAGGATGAATTCAGCACAAGCTTTTATCTTAATTCATTCATTCAGTGTTTTATCAAAATAATAAAAAACTTTAAATCTTCTTTTTGACACACAAACATTGTAGTGATCATAAACAAACCAATTTGTAAAATACTGAAGGACCTTTAAAGCACTGAAGCTTTATCGATTTACTGATGAATTTCGGAATCACGTGGAGGCGATCAGGAACCCAGAGAAGGAACAGTGGACGTTATCGTCGGCGTAGATGCCGTTGGACTGGTCGTCGGGTACCTGGACGTAGACGGTATCGCCCGTGTGCAGCATGAGCACGGTGCTACCTGACATCTGATCCAGGAAGCCCTTGTTGTACTCGTCGTATGAGAACAGAACCGGCTCACTGTTTTTGTAAAGAGCCACCAGGGCGTTTGCGCCGTTGACGTGCATGTGGAAGGCGAAGTAGTAAAATCCTGGAACCTGGCAGGTGAAGACTCCGGAGTGAGGGTCGTAGTGGTTCTCCCCGTTGTACACGATCTGGTTGAAGGCGATCGGGGTTCCTGCGCTGGGGTACGCTCTGGTCAGCAGAGCCGTGAAGGCTGACATGGGCGGCTTCATCAGCTCATGACTGACGGGCATCACTTCAGATTTGATGGGCATGCTCTTCTCGTTGAGGTAAATCATCTCGCCTGGTGGACCGGGTTGGCCGGGGGATCCGGCCGGGCCTGGGCGACCGTCCTGACCTCTGGCACCAGTGATTCCGGGAGGACCCTGTGGGCCAGACATGCCTTTGGTCATGATTCCTGCAGGGCCGGGAGGTCCAGGTGGACCAGTGATACCTTTGGGACCTGGAGCTCCAGTTTGCCCTGAAGGTGCAGATGGACCTCTAGGTCCTGGAGAGCCATTTTCTCCTCTGCTTCCTGGCATGCCCTGTGGGCCAGTGTGGCCCTTCATGCCCTGTTGCCCAGCGGCTCCAGGAGTTCCTGGTTGTCCTGAGTATCCTCTCTCACCTTTTGGACCCTGATATCCCGTAGCTCCAGTAGAACCTGGTGGACCAGCTGCACCAGGCGTACCTGGTTTTCCAGAGAATCCCTGTGCTCCCTGATCTCCCTTTTGTCCCTTTCCACCAGGTGCCCCAATCATACCTGTATCACCTTTAGGTCCCGGTGCACCTTGCTCACCTGGAAATCCCTTATGACCCTGAGCACCAGTTGGGCCCACAGGCCCGGGAGCACCTGTAGCACCTGTAAAACCAGTGGGACCTGGCTCTCCTTTATGTCCTGGGCCTCCAGGAGCACCAGGTGCACCTTGGTGTCCGGGAAGTCCGGCTGGTCCGGGTTTACCAGCACCTGAAAGACCAGGAGCACCAGGCTGTCCAGCTGGTCCTGGAAGACCTTTGTGTCCCATTGGGCCGGGCATACCTGGAGCACCATTCTGACCTGGTTTACCTGAGGCACCGATACCTGGAGCTCCAGCATGACCCTTTGGACCTTGTGCACCCATGGGACCTGGAGCTCCCTCCCTACCTGGCATACCTGGTTTTCCAGGTTCTCCAGGGTATCCAGATGGACCAGGCTTGCCAATTCCAGGTTGACCAGGCTGACCTGCAGGGCCCATAGGACCCATCGAACCAGGCGCACCAGCACTTCCTGGCAAACCGTGACCCGTTTCACCTTTTGGACCGGGCAGACCAGGGGCACCTGGTTGTCCTTTTGTGCCGGACTCTCCTCGGGGTCCCATTCCACCTGGCAGACCATGAGGTCCAGGCTTTCCAGGGGCAGAATAACCAGCAGGTCCTGGGCTGCCGGACGATCCCGGGGCTCCTCTCGCTCCCTGGGGTCCTACGGGTCCAGTATGTCCTCGTTCTCCTGGCATTCCACTGTCACCTGGTTTTCCAGGCATTCCAGGGCTACCAGACTTTCCAGGAGCACAATAACTGGTGGGGCCAGCGGGTCCGGGTGGTCCTCTTGGTCCTTGGTGACCCATAGCACTCATTCCAGGGGGACCAGGGGGGCCGGGAGGACCCTGAGGTCCTGGCTCACCTGGCATACCTGGTGCACCTGAAATTTCTAAAAAGAAAAGAAAGAAAAACAGAAAAAAACTTGAAGCATTTTGTCTAAAGTTTATGTGGTTGATGCATTGATTAATTGATCTTTACTAGTTAGAAGACGTAAGGGTGTGGGATCGAATCTCACTTCTAACATCCTGCCACTTTGTACATGAGAGTGGAAATGTTTGCACCCCAATTTTACCCAAAATCCACCAAACGTTTGATCATGGGCCTGCTGGTTTACACACCTGATCTGATGATAGAAACTCAGAACTGATTTTATAAAGAATTAAGTAATAAAATCTGAATATAAACTTTTATTTGTTGTGTTTTTTTAATGATAAGAACATCTTCTGACTTCTCTGTGCCCATTTAATAAGACGCTCTGATAGCGTGTGATCGTAGTGCATCGTTCACACTGTAGCCACGGTAACCCTGACATTGAACGTGTGATTCTCGGTGTAGGTTTTGGTCGTTTCCACCCAGTAATTTTTGGTAATTATGCTTCAGTAAATTGTTTATTTCTGCTCCGTGTTGCTGAAACAGTGGATGGTTTTGGGCGTGTCCTCATCCGCTCCTCTGTCCCACCGTGGTCACAGCTGTAAAGTTGGACACGTACCAGCCGGGCTAAATCCTGTATATCACCCCGCTACTCATTTACTGAGTCTGAAGCCACTACAGAGGGGTACACAGGGGTATAGAGGGGCACACAGGAGGACACAGGGGTACAGACGGGTACAGAGGGCCAAAAAGGAGCCAGGCAGGGACATGTAGCGGGGCACACAGGTACACTGAGCTACAGAAGGGCAGAGATGGTTCAGGGTTCACATGATGGTAGACCTGTTTCTTAAAGACTAGAATTTAAATTGTGATGTTACCCTGGCACAGTCACGCCCGTTCAGACTGGGTGAAGACGTGCCCACTGTCGATTTCTGCACTAAATCTAAAGCTGCTGGTTTTAACTTTATTCTGAATTATTTCTGGTGTCTTTTTCTTTCACTGCTTTCTTCTGTCAAATTCTTTTTCATTTTTATTTAGTTGTTTTTATTCTTGATTGTTTTAATCTTTGTCACACAGTCACTGTGGTGTGTGTTTATGTTCCTCTAAAACTCCTCTAAAGGTTCATCACATTAATAACAGCAGTGTTACAGTGACGCGACTCTGATTGTGATGGTGCACGATGTGTGTTATTGTGAGAGGTGTGTGTTATTGTGAGGTGTGTGTGTGTGTGTATTGTGTGTAGAATTCTTTTTCTTTGTATGAAAGTTGGGGTCAGAGCACAGGGTCAGTCATTGTACGTTACCTCTAAGGCCAGGAGAGTTAAGGACCTTGCTCAGGGGCCCAACAGAGGCTGCAGAGCAGAGCTGAGATCTGAACCCACAAGCTTCCAGTAAATAACCCATAGAACTACCCAGTAGGCTCCCACTGTTTCTCAGAATTGAGGTCAAGCTGGTGTTGGTGGGGTTTAAAATCAGCAACCTTCTGATTGCTACTAGTCTAGTAACTTAACCAGTAATCTACAACTGCTCAGTGTGTATGTTGTGTGTATAGTGTGTTCAGTGTATGGTGTATATTGTGTATTATGTGTGTAGTATGTATGTAGTGTGTTTATTGTATATTTAGTGTTTTGTGAGTACATATTGTGTGTAGTGTGGGTATATAGTGTATAGTGCGTTGTGTATATTGTGTCTATAGTGTGTATTGTGTGTATAGTGTGTTAATTGCACATTCTGTAGTGTGTGTGTGTAGTTTTTTATATTGTGTGTAGTGTGTATATTGCACATTCTGTGTGCATGTTGTGTGTATTGTCTATAGTGTGTATATTCTATATTCTGTGTGTATAGTGTGTATTGTGTGTATAGTGTATATTGTGTGTATATTGTGTGTGCAGTGTGTATATTTTGGTTGGAGTGTGTATAGTGTATACAGTGTGTATATTGTGCACTGTGTGTGCATGTTGTGTGTATTGTCTATAGTGTGTATATTCTATATTCTGTGTGTATATTGTGTGTGTGTGTGCGTGTAGTGTGTATATTATATACACTGTGTGTATGTACACACTCACCCTGGCCTTTTACTGGATATGACGGGCCTTTTTTGGAGTGGTAGTATCGGTCAGGCGTTGCTCCGGCTAGCGCCACCAGCAGGGCGAGAACACCCGCCACACGAAGATCCATCGCTCTCTCACTCTACCTAACAGAGAGAGGATTAGCATCAGAGTTAGCATAAACTTCTATACTACTCAATTCTACATGACAACACGAGTCTGGGAATTTAAAGTTTAAATCGTTAAAATCAGGTTTCTGTATCATAATGATTATAATTCTGGAATATTTAATAATAATAAGAATCACTTTAGATTTGGTAACGATTATAATAAAGATATTTTAGTTTTTATTATCACCTCTATAATCTTCCTCACACTGCTGCACCGACTCTCCACATCCTGCATCATTTTAATAAAAATTTAAACTCTAATAAAACTAATAAAAGTTCTACTACACTATAACTGATTTTAATCTCACAGTATCATCAGCATGCAGTAAAAAAAAGAGTTTTCTGATGATCAGTTACAGAAACATCACAGAATTTGGAATTTTGCTGAACCCCCCGTCCTCTCAGATCTCTTTATAACAGAGAACCTAAAGCGTCCCTGTGCTGCCCACCGTCCCCTCGCCCCACACAGTGTGCAGGACTGATGTGGTGCAGCTGAACCCTCACACACTGTTGATCTGTTTTGTGGCTCCTGATGGTTTAAACCTGAACAATATTTGATCTTCTGGACATTTTGGTTCCTTTTATACTCAGAGCAGGAAACAGAAACCCTTCCACATTAGGACACGGGTGAATAAACTGCACTCTGCCTCCATCTCCACAATTACTACTTTAAAATTAGGACCTGAAATATATGTCAGAACTGAGACTTTATCTCGTGAGTAAACATCCTGCCAGTCAGAACCTGCACAACCTGCACCCTCTCTAAAAACTGCAATAATAACAAAAAACCAAATAATATAAAATTAAATTCTACAGGTGATAATCAGCATGAGTCCTAATGATGCCCCAGCAGTGTGCCAGTGTGTACTCACCCTCAGGCCGGAGCTCCCGTCAGCACCTCGCAGAACTGTGTACCCGCCGCCGTCCGAGCTGTATGAGCGAGTGGGTGTGTGTGTGTGGGTGAAAGTGAGGATGTGTGTGATGTTGCTGGTGGCTTTTGGGTTTTTATAGCAAATCCCTGCAGCTCCCAGCCTCAGATCTCCTCCTCCCCGCTTTGTGATGTCAGACATAATGAGGGGTGTGATGCCCGCGCTGAGGGCACCGACAGGATGGTGTGGTGTTTCCCCTGGCACCAAACTCCCACTTATCTCCACTTATCCTTTCACTGTACGGTTACTGCAAACGCAACACCTACTAACACCCCCTTTATTAAGCTAAGAGAGGATATTCAGGATAAACACACACACACACACACTGGACTCAGGAGCATCATGCATCAGGTTCCATGGACACTGATGTGCAATGTGGTGTAAAGCACACCAGCACTGGACATCTGTATGGAAGCACATTAATGGAGTGAAGGATTGGACCTCATGTACAGTGTAGAGAGGAATGCTGTGGGTGTTTCTGGTGGGACCTTGACCCTCACAGACCCTGATGGTCCCTTGACTTTACCCAGTGACCTTTCAGGAGAACCATGTACTGTGGTAACATCTTGGGGAATACTTCTTCCTGTTTCTCTCTAAACTGAACCCTAGCCAACACCGTTAGAATGAATCAGAACTCTGACTGTGAGCAAAGCCATATCACAAATCAACACTGGCTAATCTTAACCTCACTAATTCTTCTGTTGCTGAATGAGAGTAAATCCCTGCAGTTATGTTCCTAACGCCTGGGGGAGCATTTCCTCAGTGCAGCTTGCAGATGTAAATATAAACAGAACCTGCAGTAAGAACTTGGACCCTGATCAGCGTGGAGGTGTTTGGTTTGTCCTGCTTTAGTCCTGTTTACATGCTGCTATATTAAACCAGACTTATTTAGTCCTGGAGGTACTGATCCGGACCGAGTGGAGAGTTTTGATTATTTTTTGGTTTCTTTGAGACGCCGCGTCTGCTCCAGCTTTCTATTTATTTATTTGTTTGTTTGTGTGATTGCGGTCTGGACCACCAGGGGGCGGAGTTCAGGGCTCTTTTAGCCGGCTGTGGGAAGCAGCAGGCCTGCGGTGGGACTGTGGGATATTTTTGGACCCTGAGGCGGCCCCGTCTGAGTAACTGCAGGGATCCTGATTTAACTCCACGCTAGCACTCAGAATAAATCACTTTTATAAGTGTAGCGCGTGTAATCTAGCGAGCCGCGTGGATTTTACAGCCATGTTTATCGGATGTAACACCGTGACGAGTGGAAAATCACAGTTCAGTATTTTCATTCTCTTACTGTAAATGACTGAGCGTCACGTGTTTCTCTCATTTTATCTTTATAATAATAATAATAACACTCGAGTCCAGAGTTTACAGACGCGTGTTTTAATAATTACAGCGACTGTTTTTTATCTGATGGTTTATAACGCTGGGTAACATAATCGACCTCCTGATTCCTCATCAGAGATTATGAGTCGAGCTGCTGACTTCTCTGTGCTCCTATAAACAGGGACAGTTTGTGTCCACAGTCGTGTTACTGAACCAGAAATGAAACTTCTGCTTTTACATTTACAGTTTCAGCATTTATCAGATTTTATCCAAAGCAACTTACAGTTGTGACAGTATACAGTTTAAGCAATTGAGGGTTAAGGGCCTTGCTCAAATGCCGCAAATATAAACGTAAATGGAGGTGCTGATGTTGGTGAGCTGTGTTTTTGGCTGGGCAGAGTGAGGGGGGGGGTCTGGTTCAGTGGTGGTGGTGGGGGGTCTGGTTTGGGTTTAGACGATGATGCTCATTGTGGTTTGGTGGGTAATTTAGTCCTGACTAAACATTTTACTCTCATGTGGAAAGTCACAACGTGGACACTGACTGGTCTGAAGGATTCTGAAGTCCATGTGTTAATGGTGTTTGTGAGTGTGTGAGTGTGTGTGTGTGTGTGTGAGAGAGAGGGTGTGGGTTTTTGTGAGGGTGTGTTTGTGAGTATGTGTTTGTGAGTATGTGTTTGTGAGTGTGTGCGTGTTTCAAGATTTAAGATTATTTTTATTGTCTTTTTTTATTATTTTATTGTACACCAAGGTGCATATAGAAGAAAGTAATTACGTGTATAAAATATATACATATATAAAATAGTAATAAACATGTATAAATATGTAGGACTGAAACAGGTACATCGTTACATATAATAATATTTACATGCTGAAAAAGTTGCACATAGTGGTTATTACACATAATGATTATTGCACTTTCATTTATTGCACAATGTGTGTGTGTGTATGTTGGTGTGAGTGTGTGTAAGTGTATGTGAGTGTGTATGTGAGTGTGTGTGTGTGTGGTAATGAATGGTTTGGTGTACTTGGAGTCTCAGACGTGACGTTTCTCACTTTTATTTTCTGTTTTTGCTTTAATTACAGTTTTGGTTCATAAGCAAATTAAACTTAAATCAGCGGTTCTGTTCCAAACCCTCCCTCCCTCACTCCCTCCCTGCCTCCCTCACTCACTCACCGTCTTTTAAACTCGACGCCACTCCCAGAACCAACTGATGTCGAGTTTTAAAGACGTTGAGTTTCGAGGTATTTTTCCCATAAGGATGTTTGGAGAACCTGTTAATGCGTCCATGGTCCCGTGGAGCTGCAGATATTTTAGTCTCATGTAAAATAATGAGGTTGTTTTTGACACTTAAACACTGAAAATAACACAAATATAATATAAACACACTGAAATACAATTACTAACAGTTACACATCAATAACAATACAATAAAAGCTGCACTTTAGTTTTACTTCTACATGATTGATGTTGGAATACCGTATTCCCTTCAGCACCGGCGCATTCACATTCGCCGAACAAAGCGACAGTCGCACACACGTCCAGTTTAAGGGAACAAATTTCTCCATGAAGGGCGTCGAGTTTCAAAGATTTAGAGTTTAGGGGACGTTGAGTTACAGGGTATCGCTGCAGAACAATAAATCCAAAATAGTTACAGATAAAATTAAATAAAAATGAAGACAGTGCAAACAGCGATCAGTCACCCGCTCACTCATCTCAACAGGACATCACTATCACTCCATCAGTCTATCACTCACACACACACACACACACACACACACACACACACACAGTTTTTGGTGCTTTGAAGTTTTGTAGAGTTGAACTTTGCTGCTGATTCAGACGTTTATTTATTTCCTTTTTCCTGAAGTGTTTATAAGTGCTGGTCATGAACTCAACATGTGAGTGTGTCATTTCCACACACACACACACACACACACACACACACACACAGGCTGGTTCAGGCTGAATGGCTAGAATAATTGTAGGTTGATGGAGAGTGTGTAGTTAGCGGAGGAGCTAATGTGGCTTTGGTTTGTACAGATTTAGTTCTTTAATAAAGCGGCACAGCTATAAACTCTGGGTGTGGGTGCATGTGTACACCTTACAGCCCAAAATATACCATCCCTACTTATATATTACCCACAATCCTGCACTCAGCAGCTACCTCCTCAAAAACATCACTGGGTAATTATTTTAGATTAAACTACTTTTATAGAGTGAGAGAGAGAGAGAGAGAGAGAGAGAGAATATAACAGGAGACGCCGGTCTGGATTTTATTATTTATAATCATGCATTTAAATCTCACATGTAACTTTTAACTACGACATTCAATTTAATACGAACATTCAATAAAAGCTTCTGTTCTTTTTATTTAACATAAAGAGTTTAATGTGGGTTTGTGTTGGACTGTTAGTGCAGATAATATTACACGTATATTATTTAAATTAAAGATGTTGATTAATGTTAAAGCGACTGAGCTGAAGCTTTTAGATCTGTTATTTGGTGGAATGATGGAGACTGGTCGAGGCAATGAACCAAAAATATAAGAGTAATATCTTAATTTCCTTCAGGATTAATAAATTATTTATATTACAGTATCTGCACTAACAGTCCAACACAAACCCACGTCAAACTCTTTATGTTGCATAAAAAGATCAGAAGCTTTTATTAAATATTTTACTGAAATTCAGTTGTAGTCAAAAGTTTGCGTACACTCTGGGCCGCTCAGGTGGCGCAGCGGTAAAAACACACGCTGGAACCAGAGCTGGGATCTCAAATACATCGTATCGAGTCTCAGCTCTGCCTGCCGGCTAAGGCTGAGCAGCCACATGAACAACGATTGGCCTGTTGTTCAGATATGGGCGGGACTAAGCCGGATGTGGTCTCTCTCTCATAACTAATTCAATTACGACCTCTGCTGGCTGATTGATGGTGCCTGCACAGAGATGAGAAAAGAGTGCTGTCAGGGTGTGTCTCTCCGTACACAACACTGAGCTGCACTGCATCCCCTGCATTGCAAGGGAGAAAATGCATAATCAAAATATGCATACACTTGAAATTGTAATAACTGTGAAATAAAATAATTGTTTTGTTTTTTTCTATTTTATTTCTGCATTTTCTCCCAATAGTCAGTTTGTCTTCCGCTGCTGGGGGATCCCCGATATTTGGCAGTTGGGTATATTCTTCTTGTTCCTCAGCCTTTTTGTCCCGTTTTTCGGTTACGGGGTCGGCATTTCCGGCTTCTTCCCTTTAGGGGTCGCCGGCGGGATTTGGCACAGTTTTTACGCCGGATGCCCTTCCTGACACAACCCTCCCTATTTATCCAGGCCTGGGACTGGCACTACAATGCACTGGTCAGTGCATCCCAGCGGCTAGGTAACTATGGGACAATTCAGTGTCTCCAATTAGCCTAGTGGCATGTCTTTGGACTGTGGGAGGAAACCGGAGCACCCGGAGGAAACCCACGCAGACACGGGGAGAACATGCAAACTCCGCACAGAAAGGACCTGGACCACCCCACCCGGGGATCGAACCCAGGACCTTTTCGCTGTGAGGCGACAGTGCTACCCACTTAGCCACCGTGCCGCCCTTTGGCAGTTGGGTATATTGCCCTTAGCGAAACCCTTTTTTCACCCATGCATTCTGCACAGGCGCCTCTCTATCTGCCAATCAGGGTCCTTACACAGTGTTTGAAGACCCCGGCCACATATTCCAGTCATCCCGCCCTGCAGACACTGCCAGTTATGCCCGCTAGATGGCGCCCAGCCGACCGGTGGCAACGTCGAGTTTAGAATATCCCGCTGCTCCACCTGGGCGCCGGAATTGTAATAACTTTTATGTGACTGAATAATAAAACTCATGTTTTATTTTATTAATTTTTTCCTTTATTACGTTTTTGTGGATTTTTGGAGAATCTGCTGGTTTAAAAAATATACAGACAGTAACATGATGAAAGTGACTCTGTAGAGAGTTCTATACTTTATTTTTACTTTGTACAATGTTCTCCTGATTACTCATTACTGAGTATAATTAACTGTAGCTGCTGACTTCTCTGTGTCCGTATAAATAGTTTGACTGCACTCATTAAACTGAACCACAGGCACTTCAGTGTAAAAGTCTGTAATGTAGGGTTAGGGTTAGTACAGATTATAAAAAGTGAAAGATAGATTTAGAAACGGGATCTGCTGCAGTTTTGAGTAACTTCAGCTTCTAAAATCTTCTGTACAAATAAATTCCTGTAAGAACAGAGTGTATTTAGAGTAGGTGTCGCCCGTTTCCTCCTCAGAGACACAGATCCTATAATCCTGAGATTAGAACCAAACAGAGGGAACTGCTGCTCTTCTGTATTTGAGAGATTAAAGGCTGGCTGATTGTGATCTGATATTTATATAGAATGAAACTATAATGTGTAAATAAGGTTGAATTTAGTTCTGTCACGCACAGCAGTGTAGAATTGAACATTAGTTCTTTAAATACTCTGATCTCAGCTCTATTTTCTCTGGCGTGTAATCAGTGTGAGCTTCAGACCCTCATTATAATGACTGGTGGTGAATCTTCCACTTTAATTATCATAACTTTATATCATTATATCGTTATGATTTCATCCCGACTCTGAGGGGATTTTTTACCAACACACCCACCAGAGCGCTTCCTTTTTAACATGAGGTGCACCTCAGCATGTCTGAAATTACACCACATCCCATTCAGGACGTCCTGCACTATTTCAGGAGCTCCAGCATGTGCTCAAAACATCACGCAGAAGTGCATGCAGGGTAGTCTTACAGTCCCATAATGCACCACTGTAGCAACTGGATACCCACAATGCACCGTGATACAATACTCAGAATTCAGATTGAGGGTAAATAAGTATAAGTAATGTATATGTGTACAGAAGGTGTTTACTTCAGCCCATCAATACATTTACTGTTCATGACATCAAAATCTACAACCTCAAATCAGAAAGAGTTGGGACAGTATGAAACATGCTAGTAGAAACCCTGCAGTGTTTCTTGAGTTTACTTTTACTTAAAAAATATGCATTTTCCATACTGTCCTAACTCTTTCTGATTTTTTGGTTGTAAATGTAAAGATAATTTAGAGCAGATTAAAGTTATTTATCATAAATTCATCTGCACGTGTGCAGTACAATGAGATAATTTTTCTGTGTACCACAGCTTGTTAGGAAGCTGGGCTCAGAGCACAGGGTCAGGGTCACTGTAGGGCCTCGCTCAAGGGCCCAACGGTGGCTGCATTGCAGAGTCGGGATTCAAACCCAAGCCCTCTAGTTGGTAACCCACAGCTCTACCCACTAGGCTACTACTGTCTCATATCATCCCACTCTGTCTGTTTATATATGTACAGAATCCTTTTCCTGCTTCAGCATTACTGTGTGCCTGTGCACAATGTGAGGGTGACAAAGATCATGTGTGGAGAAACTTCAATCACCTTCACAGAGCCCTGACCTCAATGCCAACGAACACATTTGGGATGAATTGGAACATCAACTGCACAACGGTCCTTCTTGTCCACCACTAGTGTTTGACCTCAGAAATTCTTTGTCTAAATAAAAACAAATTCCTTCTTGAGTTAAGTTTGAGGTGGGATGTGATCCAAGTTCATATTAAAGGTCAGGTGTCCACATACTTTTGGCCATAATTTTCTCATATCTGGAGATAAATCTGAAGCTGAAACACATTTTGCATGTTTTAGAAGGTAAAAGGAACCCAGAGAACCTGACAATAAACAAATGAACTTTGGGAGAACATGCCAAATGTTTCCCAGTAAGTGGCTGAGGGCAAGTTTCAAACCCAGGTCTTTAGGACCCTAGTGCTGTGTAACATCCACTCTACCTACCCCATAACATTATAATAATAAAGCAGTGATACACAGCTCTACAGTCCTGGGGTTGAGCCCTGACCCGTTTTATTTAGCTTCATATTTATAAATCTCAGTTGTATTAGCAGGTCTGAACCCTCGAGGTCTGAGAGGTTCTTCAGGTTCTTCTGCTCGTCAGGTTTGGATTTTGTGGTGATTCAGGTGTTAAATCTGTTCTGTTTGATCTGAGTTTAGTTCTAATCACACAGCAAACATCTTTAAACTGTCGCACCCACTAAATGCACCAATTAGGAGCCACTTTTAGTCTGAAGCCTGAGACTCTACGCTTCAGTTCTTACTCAATCACACAGATCTTCTCTCCCCTGTTTGTACTGCACGACTCCACAAAGACCTCTCATCTACAAAAAGATTATAATTACATCTGAATCTTCTCCTGGATTTACCGCCTCAGCTCATTTAGCATGATCCTAACTGAGAGGATAAACACACACACTACAGGGCCAAAAATATGTGGACACCCTCTCTACCTGCTGCATTCTGTTAATTCAGTCACATCCTTTATAACAGGTGCATAAAATCCACTGCAAACAAATGTTTGTGACTGTGTGTGTAAGTGTGAGTATGTGCATGTGTGTGTGTGTTTGTGTGTTAGTTTGTTGCCAGGGTGTGTGTGTGTGTGTGTGTGTGTTTTAGTGTGAGTATAAGTGTGTCTGGGTTGGTGTGTGTGTGCTGTGTCTGTTTTGTGTATGTTGTGTGTGTGTTAGTGTGTGGCGGGGTTTGCGTGTGTGTGTGTTAGTTGATTGCCAGGGTTGGGGTGTGTGTGTGTGTGTGTGTGTCGTTACTGTATTTTCCACACAGCTTATAAAAGTTCATATATAGGAGGTGATGACACGTCTGTAGTTAAACTCTCATATAAACAAATGTATAAATACAGTGTTTTAAACACACACTGTTATCATGGATACACACACACACATACACACACAAACACATACACACACTCACACCCCAAGCTCATGCAACCATTAAAACATACATAAAACACCAAAGCCCTGATGTACGCCCGTGTGAGTTACAGTTTGTGATTTATGAGCTGCAGTTTCAGCTGCATGTTGAATGCACACAGTAAGCTGTTATAAATCATGTGACTGCGGTAGTTGATATGAGATGTAGTTTTATAAACGTATTATAAATGTTTTATTTATATTTGTAGATGAACAGTTTTGATTACAGAATTTATTTGACACGTTTGCACATGTAGAGTTTTGTCATGAGTTTGTGCCTGTAGAGTCGATCCTGCAGAAACACATCATATCACACAACCCATTCAACTGTGTGACTTTGTAATAACCTGTGTGTGTGTGTGTGTGTGTGTGTGTGTGTGTGTGTGTGTGTGTTTTATGTGAGGGTCACAGTTACTGATTTAAACGCGTCTAAGCTTAAAACAGCAAACCATGTTTATCTGCATAGCATTGGTCTGTGGTGTGAGTGTTAAAATCTGACAAAAATAAAACTGAGAAACATCAAACAGTGGGAGAGTAAACAAACTGATGAAGTATCCAGCCGGACAAGTAACTAACCTACTAACTGACCAACTGAGTGACCTGTAGAGTCGGATTCTGTTTAACTGACAAAGAAACTGGGCTCTCACAGAAAGCAGTGATCCATTAGGTTAATATAACGTTACTGTTAGGTTAATATAACGTTACTGTTAGGTTAGGGGAACATTACTGTTAGGTTAATATACACTGTGTGCACAATTATTAGGCAACATAGTTACATAGTTTGACCATATCATTTATATGCATATTTTCCAGCTCCAAGCTATATACACTTGAATGCTTATTGGATTTAAGCTTATCAGGTGATGTGTATTTGTGTAATGAGGGAGGGTGTGGCCTAAGGAAATCAACACCCTATATCAAGGTGTGCATAATTATTAGGCAGCTTCTTTTCCTCAGGCAAAATGGGCCTAAAGAAAGATTTAACTGACTCTGAAAAGTCAAAAATTGTAAAAATTCTTTCAGAGGGATGCAGCAGTCTTGGAATTGCTAAGATATTGGGGCGTGATCACAGAACCATTAAGCGTTTTGTTGCAAATAGTCAACAGGGTCCCAAGAAATGGGTTGAGAAAAGAAAACGCAAATTAACTGCCAAAGATTTGAGAAGAATCAAACATGAAGCTACCAGGAACCATTGTCCTCCAGTGCTGTCATATTCCAGAACTGCAACCTACCTGGAGTGCCCAGAGGTACAAGGTGTTCAATTCTCATGGCCGAAGTAAGGAAGGCTGAAACCCAAACACTACTGAACAGGACACACAAGTTAAAACGTCAAGACTGGGCCAAGAAATATCTGAAGACAGATCTTTCAAAGGTTTTATGAACTGATGAGATGAGAGTGACTCTTGACGGACCAGATGGATGGGCCCGTGGCTGGATCAGTATCGGGCACAGAGCTCCTCTTCGACTCAGACGCCAGCAAGGTGGAGGTGGGTACTCCTGTGGACTGGTATTATTAAAGATGAGCTTGTTGGACCTTTTCATGTTGAAAATGGACTCAAAATCAACTCCCAAACCTACTGCCAGTTTGTAGAAGACACTTTCATCAAGCAGTGGTACAGGAAAAAGTCTGCATTTTTTAGAAGGACCATGATTTATATGCAGGACAATGCTCCATCACATGCATCGAAGTACTCCACTGCGTGGCTAGCCAGCAATGGCCTAAAAGATGAAAGAATAATGATACGGCCCCCCTCCTCACCTGACCTAAACACTATTGAGAACTTAACTTTCTTAATAGGAGATTTACGGCGAAGGAAGACAGAACACCTCTCTGAACAGTGTCTGGGAGGATGTGGTTTCTGCTGCACAAAAAGTTGATAGTCAACAGATCAAGAAACTGACAGAATGGAAGGCTTATGGCTGTTATTGAAAAGAAGGGTGGCTATATTGGTCACAAATTTTTTTTTTTTGAAATGTCAGAAATGTTTATTTGTAAATTTTGAGTTGTTTGTTTATTATTCTCACTTTAACAGATAAAAATAAAAAAGTGAGATGGGGATATTTTCATTTAGCTGCATCATAATTCTGCACACATAGATATTCTTCTAAGAAAGCCAAAACATCACTTTTACTTTCTTAAATATTCAGGTTTGAGGTTTATTAACATTTTGGATTGACCGAGAACAATAATAAAATTATTCAATAATAAAATTCATCCTCAAAAATACAACTTGCCTAATAATTGTGCACACAGTGTAATGTTACTGTGAGGTTAATATAATGTTACTGTGAGGTTAATATAATGTTACTGTTAGGTTAGGTTAATATAATGTTACTGTTAGGTTAATATAATGTTACTGTGAGGTTAATATAATGTTACTGTGAGGTTAATATAATGTTACTGTGAGGTTAATATAATGTTACTGTGAGGTTAATATAATGTTACTGTTAGGTTAGGTTAATATAATGTTACTGTTAGGTTAATATAATGTTACTGTGAGGTTAATATAATGTTACTGTTAGGTTAGGTTAATATAATGTTACTGTGAGGTTAATATAATGTTACTGTGAGGTTAATATAATGTTACTGTTAGGTTAGGTTAATATAATGTTACTGTGAGGTTAATATAATGTTACTGTGAGGTTAATATAATGTTACTGTGAGGTTAATATAATGTTACTGTTAGGTTAGGTTAATATAATGTTACTGTTAGGTTAATATAATGTTACTGTGAGGTTAATATAATGTTACTGTTAGGTTAGGTTAATATAATGTTACTGTGAGGTTAATATAATGTTACTGTGAGGTTAATATAATGTTACTGTTAGGTTAGGTTAATATAATGTTACTGTTAGGTTAATATAATGTTACTGTGAGGTTAATATAATGTTACTGTGAGGTTAATATAATGTTACTGTGAGGTTAATATAATGTTACTGTTAGGTTAGGTTAATATAATGTTACTGTTAGGTTAATATAATGTTACTGTGAGGTTAATATAATGTTACTGTTAGGTGAGGTTAATATAATGTTACTGTGAGGTTAATATAATGTTACTGTTAGGTTAGGTTAATATAATGTTACTGTTAGGTTAATATAATGTTACTGTGAGGTTAATATAATGTTACTGTGAGGTTAATATAATGTTACTGTTAGGTTAGGTTAATATAATGTTACTGTGAGGTTAATATAATGTTACTGTGAGGTTAATATAATGTTACTGTGAGGTTAATATAATGTTACTGTGAGGTTAATATAATGTTACTGTTAGGTTAATATAATGTTACTGTGAGGTTAATATAATGTTACTGTGAGGTTAATATGATGTTACTGTTAGGTTAATATAATGTTACTGTTAGGTTAGTATGTTACTGTTAGGTTAATATAACATTACTGTTAGGTAAATATAACATTACTGTTAGGTTAATATAATGTTACTGTAAGGTTAGTATGTTACTGTTAGGTTAATATAATGTTACTGTTAGGTTAATATAACATTACTGTTAGGTTAATATAATGTTACTGTTAGGTTAGTATGTTACTGTTAGGTTAATATAATGTTACTGTTAGGTTAATATAACATTACTGTTAGGTTAATATAATGTTACTGTTAGGTTAGTATGTTACTGTTAGGTTAATATAACATTACTGTTAGGTTAATATAACATTACTGTTAGGTTAATATAATGTTACTGTTAGGTTAGTATGTTACTGTTAGGTTAATATAACATTACTGTTAGGTTAATATAACATTACTGTTAGGTTAATATAATGTTACTGTTAGGTTAGTATGTTACTGTTAGATTAATATAATGTTACTGTTAGGTTAATATAACATTACTGTTAGGTTAATATAACATTACTGTTAGGTTAATATAACATCACTGTTAGGTAAATATAATGTTACTGTTAGGTTAATATAATGTTACTGTTAGGTTAATATAATGTTTCTGTTAGGTTAATATAACAATACTGTTAGGTTAATATAACATTACTGTTAGGTTAATATGTTACTGTTAGGTTAATAGAACATTACTGTTAGGTTAATATAACGTTACTGTTAGGTTAATAGAACATTACTGTTAGGTTAATATGTTACTGTTAGGTTAATATAATGTTACTGTTAGGTTAATAGAACATTACTGTTAGGTTAATATGTTACTGTTAGGTTAATATGTTACTGTTAGGTTAATATGTTACTGTTAGGTTAATATAACATTACTGTTAGGTTAATATGTTACTGTTAGGGTAATATAATGTTACTGTTAGGTTAATATAACATTACTGTTAGGTTAATATGTTACTGTTAGGGTAATATAATGTTACTGTTAGGTTAATAGAACATTACTGTTAGGTTAATATGTTACTGTTAGGGTAATATAATGTTACTGTTAGGTTAATAGAACATTACTGTTAGGTTAATAGAACATTACTGTTAGGTTAATAGAACATTACTGTTAGGTTAATATGTTACTGTTAGGTTAATATAATGTTACTGTTAGGTTAATAGAACATTACTGTTAGGTTAATATGGTACTGTTAGGTTAATATAATGTTACTGTTAGGTTAATAGAACATTACTGTTAGGTTAATATGTTACTGTTAGGTTAATATAATGTTACTGTTAGGTTAATAGAACATTACTGTTAGGTTAACATAACATTACTGTTAGGTTAATATAACATTACTGTTAGGTTAATATAATGTTACTTTTAGGTTAGTATGTTACTGTTAGGTTAATATAACATTACTGTTAGGTTAATATAACATTACTGTTAGGTAAATATAACATTACTGTTAGGTTAATATAATGTTACTGCTAGGTTAATAGAACATTACTGTTAGGTTAATATAATGTTACTGTTAGGTTAATAGAACATTACTGTTAGGTTAATAGAACATTACTGTTAGGTTAATATAATGTTACTGTTAGGTTAATAGAACATTACTGTTAGGTTAATATAATGTTACTGTAAGGTTGAATGTGCTACTGTGGTACTTGTGATTATTTTAAGCTGTCGTGGTTCAGGTCGAGTTTATGAGTGAAAATTCCAGTCTGCACATTTCACCTCATTCAACTAAATCTTTTAAATCACCTTTAACAAACGAAATATTCCAAACTCCACTTTAATCATCATCATCATCATCATCATCATCGCTGCTAAATTCTGCGTTAGTCTGATCAGCACTTTCAGAGCCAGCTGAGATAACATCACCATAACCTGCTTCTGTGGAGGGGTCACTGCAGCGCCCCCTGCTGATCACACCACCACACTAAAATGATTTAAATACATTTCATTTAGAGTTTTACTTTTTCATTAAAGACTTGTAATAGGTACAGGTATATGGTAAAGTGTTGGACATTATGGGGGGCCAGGTTCACGTAAAAACATATTCACTCACTTAATTTCCTCTACTTTTGCTCATTTGTCACATTTAAGTGTTCACCCAACTGCTGCAGAATCCACCTGCGGTTGAGCTTTAGGTCATGAACTGACAGGTGGACATTCTTGTTTTTGATGGAAACAGAGCAGCCTCAGACCATCACACTACCACCACCATGTTTCACTGTTTGTATGATGTTCTTATGGTGGAATTCAGTGTTAGCTTTACACTAGATATAACGAGACTTCTAAAAAGATCCCCTTGACCAGATTTTAACTGTGGTTAAACTGGGTCATGATCTGGCTGGTAGCTTCTTTCACTTCTTCATTCTGAATCTCCTCAGAAGTCTTTACAAAAAATAAATTGTGTTTTATTCATGCAAAGAAATTCAATATAAATAATGGGTATTGGGTGGGGGCACATAAAGACATAAATTAGTGGGGTTAATACTGTTTATTACTAACTCACCCACCCACTCGGATTGAAAGGAAACTATTTGTACTGAATCGGAGTTTGTGATGAAATAAAATGTATAGGTGGAATATGGCGCCCTCGTATGGTGCTAAAGGAGAACTCTGGTTAGATTTCTGCATTTATTCATTAGAGAATTAATGTCAGTTACTCAGGCGCCCTCTGTCAGTCACAGGTCCTCAAACACCCCCCACCCTTTAATGCACCCTGCATTTATTCATTGCCGCTTGAAATTAATCAAACACACTACAGACAGAGGGCGCCACTTTATCAGTGAGAAGCCGTGGTCACTTACCCTCTTACACACTGGGCCGATCTAGTGCAGCCAATCCACCCTCTGCATGTTTTTGGGGTGCTGGGAGGAAACCCACTATGACACAAGAAGAACATGTTAAACCAGCACAAATCAGTAAGTTATATTGGTGTGATTACAAGTTTCAGCTCGGGAAACTGAGCCTTTGTGTGCAGTTCTCTATTACTACCACACGAGGGCGCCACACTATCAGAATCCATTAAACGCTTTGCTGAGTCTCGTTTACACCACAAAACATTATTTATTCACTTAATAATGAATCTTTTTCTTTATCACTGACCGACAGTTTTCTTTATTTTGGTCAGGGATGCAGTGGGTACTTAGCCTATCCTGGACAATAGATTTCCATCAGGATGTCACTTGAAGGCTCAGTAACTTCAGGTCTGAAGATCATGTGTGCAAACAGTTGATCTGTAAAAGTGGTCATTTTAGTGTGATTGAATATGTGTGTGTGTGTGTGTGCGTGTGTGTGTGTGTGTAGAGGGCAGAGGGTGGTACTTTCCCAATGTAAAGCGGGACCCTGGACGGTACCTGCAGATTTGTCCTGAAGCAGTGCGGCGCTGGTTAAAAACTCTCAAAGAAAACAATAAAATCCTGCTTCTGATCACCAGCTCTCATTCAGACTACTGCAGCCTGGTGTGTGAGTTCGTACTGGGGTGAGTAAACCTATAAATCATTAAAAACACCTAACACCCTGAAATATACTGTGTCCACATGCATGAATGTGTGTGTGTGTGTGTGTGTGTGTGTAGGAAGGATTATAAGGATCTATTTGATGTGATAGTTACTAATGCACTAAAGCCAGGATTCTTCTCTCTAAAACCCCAGCAGAGGCTCTTCAAAACCCTGAGTGAGACACACACTGTAACACTGATACACACTTTAATACACACTGTAACATAAACACACACCTTAACACCAATAAACACAGTATTTTTGGCCAGCATAAAAAGATGGTTCATTTAAGGATGATTATTATAATACTATTTGCTGACTCTGACTCTCTCTCCCTGTGTGTTGGTCTGTGTGGTGGGAACACAGTGGGTGATGTGGAGAGCTCTGAGGGTTTGGTGTGTTTAGAGAAACCTGGTTGGTTCTCTCAGGGTAACTGGATTCATCTGCGGCAGCTCATCAGATCTCTCACTAACAAACAGGAGCCAAAGGTAACGAGGGTTAATCAACAGCACATAAATAATGAGATGTGGAGGCTTTTGTAAGTTTTTTTCTAATAACACTGAAATTTTTATAAAAATTTAATAAAATTTAAATAATCTCATTATAATAATAATACTGAAATGAATGAACTATTGTTGAATAAATATAAAATCAACATTTATATAAAAAACTTTTTTATTAAACTGAATAATTAGCATTTAAATTATGTTAACTAGATAACAATCAGTAAAAAGTGTGTGTATTTGTGTGTGTGTGTGTGTGTGTGTGTGTGTGTGTGTAGATGGTGTATTTTGGGGACAGTATGCGTTCAGACATTTTTCCAGCTTGTAAGTTTGGTAAGTTGGAGACGGTGATGATATTGGAGGAGATGGAGGGAGAGGGCGTGGCCACCGAGAATGACAAAAGCATAACCTCCAACCAACACACCAATCAGAGCCCTGCAGAGAAAAAGGCCAAATGTGAGGTGAGTAATAAAAATATTGTGGGCTGTGTCCCAAATCACAACCAGTTAACCTACAGAGTAACGATTAGAATGAAATATGATGATGTCATAGTTTCTGCTGGCTCCGCCCCTCCAGTCTGCATCAAACATCTGGAACAAGAAACATCAACATTAAAGTTTCTGTTACAGCACAACTGAATAGAATTAAGATCTGATCTGAGTTCTACATAAACATTCTATTCAATATTATTACCAGTGTAATTAATCTCACACTAAACACTCCTGTGTGTGTGTGTGTGTGTGTGTGTGTGGTGTGTGTGTGTGTGTGTGTGTGTGTAGGAAGGGTGTATCAGGAGCCCTTCAGCGGTATCTCAGCAGTGGGGTTCATATTTTTTGGATGTTCAGAGGGACGAGAGGGGAGAGGAACGACCCACACTGACCTGGTCCTGCAACTCTGTTCACCAGTACTGCACTATAGCTGTACCCAGTATAGAGTGTATAACAGGTACACACACACACACACTCACACTCACCAGTACTGCACTATAGCTGTACCCAGTATAGAGTGTATAACAGGTACACACACACACACACACACACCAGTACTGCACTATAGCTGTACCCAGTATAGAGTGTATAACAGGTACACACACTCACACTCACCAGTACTGCACTATAGCTGTACCCAGTATAGAGTGTATAACAGGTACACACACACACACACACACACTCACCAGTACTGCACTATAGCTGTACCCAGTATAGAGTGTATAACAGGTACACACACACACACACACACTCACCAGTACTGCACTATAGCTGTACCCAGTATAGAGTGTATAACAGGTACACACACACACACACACACTCACCTGTACTGCACTATAGCTGTACCCAGTATAGAGTGTATAACAGGTACACACACACACACACACACTCACCAGTACTGCACTATAGCTGTACCCAGTATAGAGTGTATAACAGGTACACACACACACACACACACTCACCAGTACTGCACTATAGCTGTACCCAGTATAGAGTGTATAACAGGTACACACACACACACACACACTCACCTGTACTGCACTATAGCTGTACCCAGTATAGAGTGTATAACAGGTACACACACACACACACACACTCACCAGTACTGCACTATAGCTGTACCCAGTATAGAGTGTATAACAGGTACACACACACACACACACACACTTACCAGTACTGCACTATAGCTGTACCCAGTATAGAGTGTATAACAGGTACACACACACACACACACACACTTACCAGTACTGCACTATAGCTGTACCCAGTATAGAGTGTATAACAGGTACACACACACACACACACACACTCACCTGTACTGCACTATAGCTGTACCCAGTATAGAGTGTATAACAGGTACACACACACACACACTCACCAGTACTGCACTATAGCTGTACCCAGTATAGAGTGTATAACAGGTACACACACACACACACACTCACCTGTACTGCACTATAGCTGTACCCAGTATAGAGTGTATAACAGGTACACACACACACACACACACTCACCTGTACTGCACTATAGCTGTACCCAGTATAGAGTGTATAACAGGTACACACACACACACACACACACTCACCTGTACTGCACTATAGCTGTACCCAGTATAGAGTGTATAACAGGTACACACACACACACACTCACCAGTACTGCACTATAGCTGTACCCAGTATAGAGTGTATAACAGGTACACACACACACACACACTCACCTGTACTGCACTATAGCTGTACCCAGTATAGAGTGTATAACAGGTACACACACACACACACACACACCAGTACTGCACTATAGCTGTACCCAGTATAGAGTGTATAACAGGTACACACACACACACACACACCAGTACTGCACTATAGCTGTACCCAGTATAGAGAGTATAACAGGTACACACACACACACACACACACACACACACACACACACACTCACCAGTACTGCACTATAGCTGTACCCAGTATAGAGTGTATAACAGGTACACACACACACACACACACACCAGTACTGCACTATAGCTGTACCCAGTATAGAGAGTATAACAGGTACACACACACACACACACACACCAGTACTGCACTATAGCTGTACCCAGTATAGAGAGTATAACAGGTACACACACACACACACACACCAGTACTGCACTATAGCTGTACCCAGTATAGAGTGTATAACAGGTACACACACACACACACACTCACCAGTACTGCACTATAGCTGTACCCAGTATAGAGTGTATAACAGGTACACACACACACACACACACCAGTACTGCACTATAGCTGTACCCAGTATAGAGTGTATAACAGGTACACACACACACACACACATGAGTTCATTACTCTGTCAGTATGAGCTTGTGTGCAGTATTAACACTTCCTGTTTGTTCTCTGTAGAACTTCCTTTGGATTATAAGTTTACGTCTTTCTCGGCGGACTCCAGTGTTGCTGGTTATTACCCATCACCCCCACATTCACTGCTCAGGGGGGTGCAGTCCTGAATAAGTGTGTAGGTTGATCTGTGTGTCATTTTGAATACATTTAATTACATTATAATAATTATTATTATTACACATGTTTATGTTTTGCTTTTAACTAAACAGACGTGATTTTCAGTTTTTAGTCACAGAATGTTTTCAGTAATAAAGTCACTTTTACTTCATCATTCTTATTTGGAATTTATGACATCATTTTAATTTTGTATTGTTTTTAATATTCTTTTTTATTTCTATAAAGTTGTGTAATAAGATTTGTTTGTTTTACACAATAAAATGTTTTAACACTATTTTGTGTACCGAAGTTTTTACAGTGTTGTTTTGTTAGCTTAAGAGTGTGTACAGTGTGTATAGAGTGTGTGTGTGTGTGTATAGTGTAGTGTGTAGCATGTAGTGTGTGTGTGTGTATAGTGTAGTGTGTAGCATGTAGTGTGTGTGTATAGTGTAGTGTGTAGCATGTTGTGTGTGTGTATAGTGTAGTGTGTAGCATGTTGTGTGTGTGTATAGTGTAGTGTGTAGCACGGTGTGTGTGTGTATAGTGTAGTGTGTAGCACGTTGTGTGTGTATAGTGTAGTGTGTAGCATGTTGTGTGTGTGTGTGTGTGTGTACAGTGTAGTGTGTAGCATGTGTGTATAGTGTAGTGTGTAGCATGTGTGTGTAGTGTGTAGCACGTTGTGTGTGTGTATAGTGTAGTGTGTAGCATGTAGTGTGTGTACAGTGTAGTGTGTAGCATGTAGTGTGTGTGTGTAGCATGTGTGTATAGTGTAGTGTGTAGCATGTGTGTGTATAGTGTAGTGTGTAGTGTGTGTGTGTATAGTGTAGTGTGTAGCATGTGTGTGTATAGTGTAGTGTGTAGCATGTAGTGTGTGTGTGTATAGTGTAGTGTGTAGCATGTGTGTGTATAGTGTAGTGTGTAGCATGTGTGTGTATAGTGTAGTGTGTAGCATGTAGTGTGTGTGTGTATAGTGTAGTGTGTAGCATGTGTGTGTATAGTGTAGTGTGTAGCATGTAGTGTGTGTGTGTATAGTGTAGTGTGTAGCATGTGTGTGTATAGTGTAGTGTGTGTGTGTATAGTGTAGTGTGTAGCATGTGTGTGTATAGTGTAGTGTGTGTGTGTATAGTGTAGTGTGTAGCATGTTGTGTGTGTGTATAGTGTAGTGTGTAGCATGTTGTGTGTGTGTATAGTGTAGTGTGTAGCACGGTGTGTGTGTGTATAGTGTAGTGTGTAGCACGTTGTGTGTGTATAGTGTAGTGTGTAGCATGTTGTGTGTGTGTGTGTGTGTGTGTACAGTGTAGTGTGTAGCATGTGTGTATAGTGTAGTGTGTAGCATGTGTGTGTAGTGTGTAGCACGTTGTGTGTGTGTATAGTGTAGTGTGTAGCATGTAGTGTGTGTACAGTGTAGTGTGTAGCATGTAGTGTGTGTGTGTAGTGTAGTGTGTAGCATGTGTGTATAGTGTAGTGTGTAGCATGTGTGTGTATAGTGTAGTGTGTAGTGTGTGTGTGTATAGTGTAGTGTGTAGCATGTGTGTGTATAGTGTAGTGTGTAGCATGTAGTGTGTGTGTGTATAGTGTAGTGTGTAGCATGTGTGTGTATAGTGTAGTGTGTAGCATGTGTGTGTATAGTGTAGTGTGTAGCATGTAGTGTGTGTGTGTATAGTGTAGTGTGTAGCATGTGTGTGTATAGTGTAGTGTGTAGCATGTAGTGTGTGTGTGTATAGTGTAGTGTGTAGCATGTGTGTGTATAGTGTAGTGTGTGTGTGTATAGTGTAGTGTGTAGCATGTGTGTGTATAGTGTAGTGTGTGTGTGTATAGTGTAGTGTGTAGCATGTTGTGTGTGTACAGTGTAGTGTGTAGCATGTGTGTGTATAGTGTAGTGTGTGTGTGTATAGTGTAGTGTGTGTGTGTATAGTGTAGTGTGTAGCATGTTGTGTGTGTACAGTGTAGTGTGTAGCATGCTGTGTGTGAATGAGTCTTTATTTGTCATATACAGTGTATCACAAAAGTAAGTACACCCCTCACATTTCTGCAAATATTTCATTATATCTTTTCATGGGACAACACTATAGACATGAAACTTGGATATAACTTAGAGTAGTCAGTGTACAGCTTGTATAGCAGTGTAGATTTACTGTCTTCTGAAAATAACTCAACACACAGCCATTAATGTCTAAATAGCTGCAACATAAGTGAGTACACCCCACAGTGAACATGTCCAAATTGTGCCCAAATGTGTCGTTGTCCCTCCCTGGTGTCATGTGTCAAGGTCCCAGGTGTAAATGGGGAGCAGGGCTGTTAAATTTGGTGTTTTGGGTACAATTCTCTCATACTGGCCACTGGATATTCAACATGGCACCTCATGGCAAAGAACTCTCTGAGGATGTGAGAAATAGAATTGTTGCTCTCCACAAAGATGGCCTGGGCTATAAGAAGATCGCTAACACCCTGAAACTGAGCTACAGCATGGTGGCCAAGGTCATACAGCGGTTTTCCAGGACAGGTTCCACTCGGAACAGGCTTCGCCAGGGTCGACCAAAGAAGTCGAGTCCACGTGTTCGGCGTCATATCCAGAGGTTGGCTTTAAAAAATAGACACATGAGTGCTGCCAGCATTGCTGCAGAGGTTGAAGACGTGGGAGGTCAGCCTGTCAGTGCTCAGACCATACACCGCACACTGCATCAACTCGGTCTGCATGGTCGTCATCCCAGAAGGAAGCTGACGCACAAGAAAGCCCGCAAACAGTTTGCTGAAGACAAGCAGTCCAAGAACATGGATTACTGGAATGCCCTGTGGTCTGACGAGACCAAGATAAACTTGTTTGGCTCAGATGGTGTCCAGCATGTGTGGCGGCACCCTGGTGAGAAGTACCGAGACAACTGTATCTTGCCTACAGTCAAGCATGGTGGTGGTAGCATCATGGTCTTGGGCTGCATGAGTGTTGCTGGCACTGGGGAGCTGCGGTTCATTGAGGGAAACATGAATTCCAACATGTACTGTGACATTCTGAAACAGAGCATGATCCCCTCCCTTCGAAAACTGGGCCTCATGGCAGTTTTCCAACAGGATAACGACCCCAAACACAACCTCCAAGATGACAACTGCCTTGCTGAGGAAGCTGAAGGTAAAGGTGATGGATTAAACCCAATTGAGCACCTGTGGCGCATCCTCAAGTGGAAGGTGGAGGAGTTCAAGGTGTCTAACATCCACCAGCTCCGTGATGTCATCATGGAGGAGTGGAAGAGGATTCCAGTAGCAACCTGTGCAGCTCTGGTGAATTCCATGCCCAGGAGGGTTAAGGCAGTGCTGGATAATAATGGTGGTCACACAAAATATTGACACTTTGGGCACAATTTGGACATGTTCACTGTGGGGTGTACTCACTTATGTTGCAGCTATTTAGACATTAATGGCTGTGTGTTGAGTTCTTTTCAGAAGACAGTAAATCTACACTGCTATACAAGCTGTACACTGACTACTCTAAGTTATATCCAAGTTTCATGTCTATAGTGTTGTCCCATGAAAAGATATAATAAAATATTTGCAGAAATGTGAGGGGTGTACTTACTTTTGTGATACACTGTATACATGTACACGTGTTCAGTAGAACGAAATTCTTTCTTCATGTTTCTCAGCTTGTTTGGAAGTTGGGGTCAGACCGCAGGGTCAGCTATTGCACAGCGCCTCTGCAGCTGAGAGGTTTAAGGGCCTTGCTCGAGGGCCCCACAGTGGCTGCATGGCAGAGCCGGGATTTGAACTCTCAACCTTTCAATTGATGGCCCAAAGCTCCGCCCACTAGGCTCCCACTGTCCCATTATTGTGTCCCGTTAGCTCTTTAGATAAATGTTTATTGATCTGAGAGGGAATTTTTGCTGCTTTTGCTGTTTTATAATTTAATATTCATGTTCAGAATGTTTAAAATGTTTCAGATTAAAAGTTATTCTCATATATTAAGTATTTTATCTAGTTTTTGGCATAAGCGTTTAATACAGTAAATTATTCATCACTATCCTTTATTTGGTTATAAAAAGTATATTTAATTAAAGATTTAATAATTAGCAAAATCACTTCAGTTCTTTATTTCATTTAATGTTTGTATTCAATTTGACCCCAGAACTAAACCCCCCAAAAATTACTCCACCATCCCCCTTCAGCAGTAACCCCCCCCCCCCCCCCCAACACACACACACACACACACACACACACACACGTAACCCTCCTCCAGGAATGATGACGTTTACACCTCCCCCAAATTCCTGTGTGTGTGTGTGTGTGTGTGTGTGTGTGTGTGTGTGTGTGTGTGTGTGTGTGTGTGTGTGTGTGTGTGTGTGTGTGTGCAGTACAGATGTTGATTATAAGTTTGGGTTGTTGGTGTGTTTGCGCGGTGTTTTTTAAACTGTTTGATGTTGAACGGAAGTGAGAGCGGAAGTGAGTGTTTTATTAAATCTGGAGTGTTTATCAGTAATGATTCAGCAGCTGGAGATTCAAACCGGATCCACAGTGAGTATCAAACATTCACATCTATATAAATACCTCAGTAAATACTTCAGTAAACACCCGAACTCTTCTGTAATCTTTACTAAACACTGCTGGGATTAATTCTACTCAGTAAGAGCAGGACAGTCAGAACAGGAGGTTTAATTCTTTATACTTTATAATTATTTACTTTAATACTGACAGGGTGCTTAGTGTTTAGAGTTTAGCTTAGCACTTAGCAATACACACTACATTAAAATGATACTTTATATAAATTCTGCATTATATTATATACTGCGTTATATTATTTACTGCATTACACTATATACTGCACTATACTATGGAGTGTTAAAACTAAGTCCAGAAATAAAATGTTAGTTTGTTATTAAATGTATATTTTACCTTGTTGTGTGATTTTGCCAAAACTGAACATAGCAGTGCAGAAGGTGGATTTGTGCTCTCTAGCTGTTCTATAATCAATCAGTCAGTGTTTCTGTGAAGTCGGTTAGTACTCAGTAATAAAACCAGAACTGTAGAAGCTGCTCTCTGGTGTCAGGAGAATAGATCCAGTACTTAATAAGGAAAGTATACACATTATGGGCAGTTGTAGCCTAGTAGATAAGGTACTGGTTCAAGCCCTACTGCTGCCAGGTTGCCACTGTCGGGCCCCTTGAGCAAGGCCCTTATCCTGCAATTGCTTAGACTGTATACTGTCACAGTACTGTAAGTTGCTTTGGATAAAAGCGTCTCCTAAATGCTGTAAATGTAAATGTGATAAACAGCTTAGTATAATTTTAGGCACCAACACAGATCAGTTACAGTCACAGCTGACTGCAGTTACAGTTAGAATGCTTTTACTGGATTCTACAGTGCAGCCGTTATGATCAGCGCAGAGAAATTCAGATGGGTGTGTTTAGATAAAGAGTTTGGGATGTTTTTCTCACTGTGTTTATAATTCAGCTGATTGTTAATAAGACACTAAAAGCTTCATTGTTCTGATTATCCACAATCACTCGGAATCGTCCAGAAATCTCTGATATGATAAGTGATCCTTTCATCTGTTTTACTTTATCCACCACACATAAATCAGCTCCATCCACGTTGCTCTGTGTGTGTGTGTGTGTGTGTGTGTGTGTGTGTGTGTGTGTGTGGAATGTAGACGTTAGGAGGTCATGGAGGAATGTGGAGTGTAAAATCAAGAACACACACACACACACTGTTTGATAGAGTAAAGCAACGCATATGAAGTGTTTACTTACATGTAAACACTTTATTTAAACACTGTTAGTGGGTGGAGTCTGTGATGTGTGGGTGGAGTTTGTATTTGTGTAATAACAAAGTCCTCTAATTTTTTCAGACATCACTCTGACATCACTCTGATGTCACCATGAGCTCGTACACACGTGGCGCCCCCACCGTCTTCTTCATAAGTGCGGTGTGTGTGCTGGCGCGGAGGGATTGGGATGCGACCGGAGGAGAAGTGCCCTTTATCGGCGGGCGTCTCTCAGGACATCCCATGCTGTATTTTGGACGAGAGGCTGTCCCGGAGCTGAGGAAGGCAGGACTCACCACTCATGCCCACCTGGCACTGCAAATACGGCAGGCTGGCGAGGCCATGCTGTCCAGCCCCGGCCAGTTTCTGCCCCCCAGCGACCCCAAGGAGTTCAGCGCCCGTTGGAACGAAATTTACGGGAACAATCTGTGTGTTTTGGCTTTATTCTGCCTGCTTTACCCACAACGCACTGGGGCACTCGGCATGGCACGCCAGTATATGGAGAGGATGGCATCACAACCTAGCTGGTACAGTGTGTGTGTGTGTGTGTGTGTGTGTGTGTGTGTGTGTGTTTGGAAAGGCTCTTACAAGATTTTGGAGTGTTTCTGTAGCACTTTGAGCCCATTCAGTAAACAGAGTTATTTGAGGTCAGGCCCTGATGTTGGAAGAGACCTCATCTCAATGGTGTTTAGTGGGGTTGAGTTCAGGGCCACAGGGGTTAATTTTCTTTTGGAACTTGCTCTGTAAACGAGGGCACAGTCATGCTGGAACAGGAAAAGGGCCTTCCCCAAACTGTTGCCACTAAGTTCTCTGTATTCACCAGTGTAGAGTTCTATTAATAGAATAGAATAAAATAAACGCCTTTATTTGTCATATATACAGATACAGACGTAAAAGTACAACTAAATTCTTTCTTCATGTATCCCAGCTTGATTAGAAGCTGGGGTCAGAGCGCTGGGTCAGAAATTGTACGGCACCCCTGGAGCAGAGAGGGTTAGAGACCTTGCTCAAGGGCCCAACAGTGGCTGCATGGCAGAGCTGGGATTCAAACTCTCAACCTTTCAGTTGATAGCTCAAAGCTCCGCCCACTAGGCTTCCGCCGTCACAACAATTTAATGTAAAAATGTACAAATTAAATGAGGTCAAAAGTTTTACAAAACCCCCATTTAAAAATCATTCAACTATAAATGAGCAAATCAAAACTATTTTACTTAAAATTATTTGCTTTAATTTCAGAGGAAATTGAATTAAAAACATGAATCTGAGTGAATATAAGTGAAAATCTTTTAGGTTTGAATGTAATTTAAAGATAATCGTGGACTGACGGATCTGAAGTTTCAGTCACGACCAACACAAATGTTTTTTCTCTTTTATTAAACTCTCATCAGCACTTTTACTAAAATAATCCTCATCTGTGCTCTTTATTTATCTGATTAAATCTGATCCAGCTCACCGACTCCGCCCAATCCTGGATCCGCATCAGTAATAACCACAGATCACAAAAATCTGAGCGCTGATGCATTTCCTGCCAAAACCAACACACTTCCTGTTTCACATTTAGCCTCAGTCAGCAGATTGTGTGAAACCTCAGACAGAAATAACACATCCTTCATCCTCCTGATCATCATCATCATCATCATCATCATCTACTTCCTGTTTTTATATCTGCTTACTGACTGATCCGGGACTCAGCGCCTCTCTGAACCTCCACCGATATTCCTGCACTGAGACGTTTAATAATAATAATACTAATAATAATAATTTTATTTATAAGCACCTTTCAGGAAACACAAGGTCGCTGTACAGCTTACTAAAGTTTTCAGCATTAAAAACCTGAACATTATTGTTTTTTATCCTGGTCAGGGTCACAGTAGATCAGAAACTGAGCACTGGGCAGGGATTTCCTGGACAGGGTGCCAGTCCATCACAGGGCTTCAGATATATGCAGTCATGTCTGTGTAGGCGCCTGGCTGGCTGCACCGCTGAGATTCGAACCTGTTCTCAAGTGCACAAAAACCTCATTAAAATAAATAAAACAATAAAAAATAAAATAAAATGTTCAGTTTAATGTTACTAAAATCTAAATGTGATAAAACATTATCAGATTCCTGAGAGCTGCTGGAGAACAGATGATGATTCACATGCAGATGTTCTCACCTCTGTAAATCTTTATTATTGAACTCATCTGCAGTTCACACACTCAAGGTGGCCAGATTTTTCCTGTATGGAGCACCATACAGCACCACCCCCCCCCCTTACTGCAGGTTCAAATGATTGATCAAGAACGCTTCAGCAGGGTGGTGGTGCTGCATGGAGTGTTGCTGCAGGATCCAGGGTTCAGTTCTGAGCTCTGCTTGCCGTCTGTGTGGCTTTCTATAGATACTGTGTTTACTTTTAGCCCCCAATAACATACCAGAAGGTGGATTAACTTCTAAAAATTGCCCATGGGTGTGAGTGAGGGAGTGAGTAAATGATGCCTGTATATTATGTGTGTGTGTGTATATATTTATATATATATATATATATATATATATACTGTATATATATATATATATATATATATATATATATATATAGCTTTATAACTGTATAACTCAGGTTGGTGAGGGACGCTCCGTGGGACGAGGTTCCGATGGCGCACTCATTGGTGGGCTTTGCGACGGCGTATGATTTCCTGTACGAGTTCCTGAGTGAGGAGGAACAGGAACGTTACCTGCACGTTATTGGAAACGCCTCGTTATACATGTACGAGAAATCCTCTCAGAGGGGGTGGAGCTTCCAGTACCTGCACAACCACCAACCAACCAACTGCGTCGCCCTGCTGACATCATCACTCGTGCTCATGAACCAGGGTTAGTTACACAAACTAGTAGCATCAACAAACACACATACAGTAATACACTAATACACACACTAACACACACACACACTAATGCACTAATACACACACACACACTAACTTTTAAGACACACACGAACACTAATACACAAACACACACACACACATTTACATTTTCGGCATTTAGCAGACACCTTTATTAAAAGCGAATTACAGTACAGTTACAGTATACAGTCTGAGCAATTGAAGGGACTTGCTTAAGGGCCCAACAGCAGCAACCTGGCAGTAGTGGGGCTTGAACCAGCATTCTTCTGATTACTAGTCCTGTACCTTAACCACTGGGCTGCAGCTTGCCCTGTATCATTTACATTTACATTTTCAGCATTTAGCAGACGCTTTAATCCAAAGCGACTTACAGTTATGACAACACAATTTTGAGCAATTGAGGGTTAAGGGCCTTGCTCAGGGGCCCAGCAGTGGCAACTTTGCGGTGGTGGGCAACCTTTAGATTACTAGTCCAGTACCTTAACCACTGAGCTATCACTGCCCTATCACACACACACACACACACTAATGCGCTAATACACAAAAACTAACACTAATAAACACACACACGCACTCACACATTAATGCACTAATACACAAACACACATACAGCAATACACTAACACACACACAAACACACACACACATACAGTAACACTAACACACACACATTTACATTTTCTGCATTTGGCAGACGCTTTTATCCAAAGCGACTTACAGTATTGTGACAGTATACAGTCTGAGCAATTGAGGGTCAAGGGCCTTGCTCAAGGGCCCAACAGTGGCAACCTGGCAGTGGTGGGGCTTGAACTGGCAACCTTTCGGTTACTAGTCCAGTACCTTAACCACTAGGCTACAACTGCCACACACACACACACACACACATACACACACACACATACAGTAACACTAACACACACACTTCTTCTGTATGTTTATCATTCATCTTGTTCAGTCGTTTGTAGTAACTGTAATTACACTGCAGCTCAAAAGTTTACACACACTTCTGTACAACATGCATAATAAAATGTGGGTGTTTCTCCAGACCTTGACGAGGGGACCGCTGGTCCATATAAGTGCAGTCAGACTGGTCATAGAAACAATTCAAACTAGAACTTTCTACCTCAGCATTCATTCAGTCGTTGTATGTATATTATTAACTTATGAATGTGTGTGTGTGTGTGTGTGTGTGTAGGATGTTTACAGGAAGCGTATGTATACATTCAGCAGGTCATGTCGATCATGGAGAAGGCGTTGGTGGTGCTGCGTTCAGTAGCTGACGGTTCTCTGTATGAAGGTGTTGCGTATGGAACCTACAGCACTCGCTCCCTGTTCCAGTACGTCCATCTTCTACAGAGACACTTCAACATCTCTCACTTCACTCACCCCTGGTTCCAAAAACACTTCCACTTCCTCTACAGCACGCTGCTCCCTGGTAACTACACCACACATATATAGCTCAAAAGTTTACATACACTCATAAAGAGTTTCAGGAAAGGTTTTGCCGGTGTTCTTTTTCTGTGACTGAACTGCTTCTGTCAGAAGTTGCTTCTGATTCCTCTGGTTGGATCCTTGATCTCTGTACTTGACAGAACTGGAGTTTTCTGGCACAGACTCGACTTTTCTGTATTGCAAAGCTTGCTTGACTGTGGACACTGACACCTGTGTTGAAGCAACTTCTAACTCATGGCAAATTTATGACATTATAGAACTTCTCACCATATTAATAAGTCTGTATGTTTTTGAAATAGTTAATAATGAAACAAACTTTATAAATGTTGTACTTTGTGTGTGTGTGTGTGTGTGTGTGTGTTCAGGTTTCCAGAGAAGTGTTGCTATTGGAGACTCAAACTATAACTGGTTTTATGGACCTGAAAGTCAGCTGGTGTTCCTGGATCGCTACATTATGAGGAACGGCTATGCTAACTTCCTGGCTGAACAGATCCGAAGATACCGCGTTCAGGATGGACCGGGACAACCGGCACGGGGACAGAAGTGGAGTACACTACACACCGAGTATATCTGGTACACACACACACTTACACTGTACACTACACACCTAGTATATCTGGTACACACACACACTTACACTGTACACTACACACCGAGTATATCTGGTACACACACACACTTACACTGTACACTACACACCGAGTATATCTGGTACACACACACACTTACACTGTACACTACACACCGAGTATATCTGGTACACACACACACTTACACTGTACACTACACACCGAGTATATCTGGTACACACACACACTTACACTGTACACTACACACCTAGTATATCTGGTACACACACACACTTACACTGTACACTACACACCGAGTATATCTGGTACACACACACACTTACACTGTACACTACACACCGAGTATATCTGGTACACACACACACTTACACTGTACACTACACACCGAGTATATCTGGTACACACACACACTTACACTGTACACTACACACCGAGTATATCTGGTACACACACACACTTACACTGTATACTACACACCGAGTATATCTGGTACACACACACACTTACACTGTACACTACACACCGAGTATATCTGGTACACACACACACACACTTACACTGTACACTACACACCGAGTATATCTGGTACACACACACACTTACACTGTACACTACACACCGAGTATATCTGGTACACACACACACTTACACTGTACACTACACACCGAGTATATCTGGTACACACACACACTTACACTGTACACTACACACCGAGTATATCTGGTACACACACACACTTACACTGTACACTACACACCGAGTATATCTGGTACACACACTTACACTGTACACTACACACCGAGTATATCTGGTACACACACACACTTACACTGTACACTACACACCAAGTATATCTGGTACACACACACACTTACACTGTACACTACACACCGAGTATATCTGGTACACACACACACACTTACACTGTACACTACACACCGAGTATATCTGGTACACACACACACTTACACTGTACACTACACACCAAGTATATCTGGTACACACACACACTTACACTGTATACTACACACCAAGTATATCTGGTACACACACACACTTACACTGTACACTACACACCGAGTATATCTGGTACACACACACACTTACACTGTACACTACACACCAAGTATATCTGGTACACACACACACTTACACTGTACACTACACACCGAGTATATCTGGTACACACACACACTTACACTGTACACTACACACCGAGTATATCTGGTACACACACACACACACACTTACACTGTACACTACACACCGAGTATATCTGGTACACACACACACTTACACTGTACACTACACACCGAGTATATCTGGTACACACACACACTTACACTGTACACTACACACCGAGTATATCTGGTACACACACACACACTTACACTGTACACTACACACCGAGTATATCTGGTACACACACACACTTACACTGTACACTACACACCTAGTATATCTGGTACACACACACACTTACACTGTACACTACACACCGAGTATATCTGGTACACACACACACTTACACTGTACACTACACACCGAGTATATCTGGTACACACACACACTTACACTGTACACTACACACCGAGTATATCTGGTACACACACACACTTACACTGTACACTACACACCGAGTATATCTGGTACACACACACACTTACACTGTACACTACACACCGAGTATATCTGGTACACACACACACTTACACTGTACACTACACACCGAGTATATCTGGTACACACACACACTTACACTGTATACTACACACCGAGTATATCTGGTACACACACACATTTACACTGTATACTACACACCGAGTATATCTGGTACACACACACACTTACACTGTACACTACACACCGAGTATATCTGGTACACACACACACACTTACACTGTACACTACACACCGAGTATATCTGGTACACACACACACTTACACTGTATACTACACACCGAGTATATCTGGTACACACACACACACACACTTACACTGTACACTACACACCGAGTATATCTGGTACACACACACACTTACACTGTATACTACACACCGAGTATATCTGGTACACACACACACTTACACTGTACACTACACACCGAGTATATCTGGTACACACACACACTTACACTGTACACTACACACCGTGTATATCTGGTACACACACACACTTACACTGTATACTACACACCGAGTATATCTGGTACACACACACATCTGGTACACACACACACTTACACTGTACACTACACACCAAGTACATCTGGTACACACACACACTTACACTGTACACTACACACCAAGTATATCTGGTACACACACACACTTACACTGTACACTACACACCGAGTATATCTGGTACACACACACACTTACACTGTATACTACACACCGAGTATATCTGGTACACACACACACTTACACTGTATACTACACACCGAGTATATCTGGTACACACACACACCTGGTACACACACACACTTACACTGTACACTACACACCAAGTATATCTGGTACACACACACACTTACACTGTATACTACACACCGAGTATATCTGGTACACACACACATCTGGTACACACACACACTTACACTGTACACTACACACCAAGTACATCTGGTACACACACACACTTACACTGTACACTACACACCAAGTATATCTGGTACACACACACACTTACACTGTACACTACACACCAAGTATATCTGGTACACACACACACTTACACTGTACACTACACACCGAGTATATCTGGTACACACACACACTTACACTGTATACTACACACCAAGTATATCTGGTACACACACACACTTACACTGTATACTACACACCGAGTATATCTGGTACACACACACACTTACACTGTATACTACACACCGAGTATATCTGGTACACACACACACTTACACTGTATACTACACACCGAGTATATCTGGTACACACACACACTTACACTGTATACTACACACCGAGTATATCTGGTACACACACACATCTGGTACACACACACACTTACACTGTACACTACACACCAAGTACATCAGGTACACACACACACTTACACTGTACACTACACACCAAGTATATCTGGTACACACACACACTTACACTGTACACTACACACCGAGTATATCTGGTACACACACACACTTACACTGTACACTACACTGTGATTTTAATATTCATATGGACAATATTAATAACCCTCTTACCAAAGATTTCATAAGTTGTATTGAGGGTTTTGGACTTCAGCAGTATATCAACTTTCCCACTCACAGCAAGGGTCACATCCTGGATTTAATTTGCTGTTCAGGGTTATCTCCTCTAGACAGTACCGCTGATGAACTCCCCATATCTGACCATTTATTCCTTTCATTTAATGTCTGTCTCTCTCTGTCTATCAATAAATTCCCCCGTCTCATTTCTTTCCGCAATATTAAGGACATTAATTTGGATTCTCTCTCTTCCAGTATTAACTCCACAATGGACAATCATAATCTAACCACCCTTGATGACCTGGTATCACACTACAATACTGGGCTTCATTCTGTACTCGACTCCCTGGCTCCACTAAAAATTAAGTCCGTTTCATTCTCCCATCCAGCCCCCTGGTTTACGCCCGAACTCCGGCTCATGAAGGCTAAAGGACGGCAACTTGAGCGGCTCCAAAGGAAAACTGGACTTTCTGTTCATAAAGACATGTACAAAGATCATATGCTACACTACAAGGATTGTATTTCACAAAGTAAATCCAATTATTACACTGACATAATCCATTCAAACGAAGGTAATTTTAAGTCACTATTTTCATTGTACAAAAGTATTACTCAAGCCCCGGACTCTCTTCCATCTCACCTGCATTCAGTTGACTTTTGTAACTCACTAATGTCATTCTTTAATGAAAAAATCAGTACAATTCACCATCATCTTAGTTTACAACCAACTTCCAGGATTACCTCTGATTTCTCTCCTCCCGCTCATTCTTTCTCTCTCTTTCATCTCCCTTCCACCTCTGAAATCTCAGACATCATCCGGAAGCTTAAGCCATCTACTTGTCAGTTAGACCCCATCCCCTCAGTATTAGTAAAAACCTGTCTTCCCTCACTGGTTCCTATCATTTCTTCCATTATCCATTCCTCTCTTTCCACTGGAACTGTTCCTGCTTCTTTCAAAACTGCAGTAATAATTCCGATTCTGAAAAAACCTGGTGCAGATCCAACTAATTTCAATAATCTACGGCCAATTTCTAATCTACCCTTCATTTCCAAAATTCTAGAAAAAATAGTAGCATCTCAACTACATACTTACTTATCCTATAACAACCTGTATGAACAGTTCCAGTCTGGTTTCCGCCCTCTCCATAGCACAGAAACTGCTCTGATAAAAGTCACCAATGACCTCCTCATGGCAGCTGATTCCGGTTCACTCTCCATCCTTATCCTACTAGACCTAAGTGCAGCATTTGACACCATCTGTCACACCACCCTCCTCAATAGACTTTCTTCCATTGGTATCACTCAGACTCCCCTAAGCTGGTTCAAATCATATCTCTCTTGTCGCACTCAGTTTATTCAGCTTAAAACATTTACATCTCAGCCCTCTCCTGTTGCTTCAGGTGTGCCCCAGGGCTCTGTCTTGGGGCCCCTTCTTTTCATCATTTACCTCCTTCCCCTTGGCCACATCTTTCGTAAACACCACATTAGCTTCCACTGTTATGCGGATGACACCCAGCTCTATTTCTCCTGCAAACCCACTCTCAACATCCCACCCACCTCCCTTACTGATTGTTTAACAGAAATAAAATCCTGGTTTTCGGCAAATCTCCTAAAATTAAACAGTGATAAAACTGAGGTTCTCCTCGTTGGTACTAAAACAACATTATCCAAAACCAACAGTCTGTCTATTGACATTGACAATTTTTCTGTTATCCCCTCAACTCTGGTAAAGAGTTTGGGTGTCATCCTCGACACTACTCTATCATTCCAAGCCCATATCAATAACATTACCCGGTCTGCTTATTTCCACCTACGTAATATCAGTCGTCTTCGCCCATCTCTTACTCCACATACCACTGCCATTCTTGTTCATAGCCTTGTCACTTCCCGTCTAGACTATTGTAATTCTCTCCTTTTCGGTCTTCCACACAAATCTCTCCATAAGCTTCAACTGGTCCAAAACTCAGCTGCCCGTATTATCACTAGAACCCCTTCTTTCCACCATATCACTCCTGTTCTGTCACAGCTCCACTGGCTCCCGGTCAAGTTCCGCATCGATTACAAAATCCTTCTTCTCACTTTCAAGGCCATCCATAATCTCGCTCCAACTTATCTCTCTAATCTTCTCACTGTTGCTACTCCCTCTCGTTCTCTCAGATCTTCCTCCTCTATTCACTTTACTGTACCCTCTGCCCGTCTCACCACCATGGGGAGCAGAGCTTTTAGTCGCTCTGCTCCCCGAGTTTGGAATTCTCTGCCATCTGAATTACGGAACATAAGCTCTCTCCAACAGTTCAAATCCTCACTTAAGACTCACCTGTTTAGGACAGCCTATAACACCTGATTGGTGCTTTTGCTGTGTCATAGTTTTAACTGTTTTAATTGCTGCTTGTTTGTTTCTTTGTATTTTATTGTTGTGGTGATTGTAAGGTGTCCTTGGGTGTCAGAAAGGCGCCTATGAAATAAAATGTATTATTATTTATTATTACACACACACATCTGGTACACACACACACTTACACTGTACACTACACACCGAGTATATCTGGTACACACACACACACTTACACTGTATACTACACACCAAGTATATCTGGTACACACACACACTTACACTGTACACTACACACCGAGTATATCTGGTACACACACACATTTACACTGTATACTACACACCGAGTATATCTGGTACACACACACACTTACACTGTACACTACACACCGAGTATATCTGGTACACACACACACACTTACACTGTATACTACACACCGAGTATATCTGGTACACACACACATTTACACTGTATACTACACACCGAGTATATCTGGTACACACACACACTTACACTGTACACTACACACCGAGTATATCTGGTACACACACACACACTTACACTGTACACTACACACCGAGTATATCTGGTACACACACACACTTACACTGTATACTACACACCGAGTATATCTGGTACACACACACACACACACTTACACTGTACACTACACACCGAGTATATCTGGTACACACACACACTTACACTGTATACTACACACCGAGTATATCTGGTACACACACACACTTACACTGTACACTACACACCGAGTATATCTGGTACACACACACACTTACACTGTACACTACACACCGTGTATATCTGGTACACACACACACTTACACTGTATACTACACACCGAGTATATCTGGTACACACACACATCTGGTACACACACACACTTACACTGTACACTACACACCAAGTACATCTGGTACACACACACACTTACACTGTACACTACACACCAAGTATATCTGGTACACACACACACTTACACTGTACACTACACACCGAGTATATCTGGTACACACACACACTTACACTGTATACTACACACCGAGTATATCTGGTACACACACACACTTACACTGTATACTACACACCGAGTATATCTGGTACACACACACACCTGGTACACACACACACTTACACTGTACACTACACACCAAGTATATCTGGTACACACACACACTTACACTGTATACTACACACCGAGTATATCTGGTACACACACACATCTGGTACACACACACACTTACACTGTACACTACACACCAAGTACATCTGGTACACACACACACTTACACTGTACACTACACACCAAGTATATCTGGTACACACACACACTTACACTGTACACTACACACCAAGTATATCTGGTACACACACACACTTACACTGTACACTACACACCGAGTATATCTGGTACACACACACACTTACACTGTATACTACACACCAAGTATATCTGGTACACACACACACTTACACTGTATACTACACACCGAGTATATCTGGTACACACACACACTTACACTGTATACTACACACCGAGTATATCTGGTACACACACACACTTACACTGTATACTACACACCGAGTATATCTGGTACACACACACACTTACACTGTATACTACACACCGAGTATATCTGGTACACACACACATCTGGTACACACACACACTTACACTGTACACTACACACCAAGTACATCAGGTACACACACACACTTACACTGTACACTACACACCAAGTATATCTGGTACACACACACACTTACACTGTACACTACACACCGAGTATATCTGGTACACACACACACTTACACTGTACACTACACTGTGATTTTAATATTCATATGGACAATATTAATAACCCTCTTACCAAAGATTTCATAAGTTGTATTGAGGGTTTTGGACTTCAGCAGTATATCAACTTTCCCACTCACAGCAAGGGTCACATCCTGGATTTAATTTGCTGTTCAGGGTTATCTCCTCTAGACAGTACCGCTGATGAACTCCCCATATCTGACCATTTATTCCTTTCATTTAATGTCTGTCTCTCTCTGTCTATCAATAAATTCCCCCGTCTCATTTCTTTCCGCAATATTAAGGACATTAATTTGGATTCTCTCTCTTCCAGTATTAACTCCACAATGGACAATCATAATCTAACCACCCTTGATGACCTGGTATCACACTACAATACTGGGCTTCATTCTGTACTCGACTCCCTGGCTCCACTAAAAATTAAGTCCGTTTCATTCTCCCATCCAGCCCCCTGGTTTACGCCCGAACTCCGGCTCATGAAGGCTAAAGGACGGCAACTTGAGCGGCTCCAAAGGAAAACTGGACTTTCTGTTCATAAAGACATGTACAAAGATCATATGCTACACTACAAGGATTGTATTTCACAAAGTAAATCCAATTATTACACTGACATAATCCATTCAAACGAAGGTAATTTTAAGTCACTATTTTCATTGTACAAAAGTATTACTCAAGCCCCGGACTCTCTTCCATCTCACCTGCATTCAGTTGACTTTTGTAACTCACTAATGTCATTCTTTAATGAAAAAATCAGTACAATTCACCATCATCTTAGTTTACAACCAACTTCCAGGATTACCTCTGATTTCTCTCCTCCCGCTCATTCTTTCTCTCTCTTTCATCTCCCTTCCACCTCTGAAATCTCAGACATCATCCGGAAGCTTAAGCCATCTACTTGTCAGTTAGACCCCATCCCCTCAGTATTAGTAAAAACCTGTCTTCCCTCACTGGTTCCTATCATTTCTTCCATTATCCATTCCTCTCTTTCCACTGGAACTGTTCCTGCTTCTTTCAAAACTGCAGTAATAATTCCGATTCTGAAAAAACCTGGTGCAGATCCAACTAATTTCAATAATCTACGGCCAATTTCTAATCTACCCTTCATTTCCAAAATTCTAGAAAAAATAGTAGCATCTCAACTACATACTTACTTATCCTATAACAACCTGTATGAACAGTTCCAGTCTGGTTTCCGCCCTCTCCATAGCACAGAAACTGCTCTGATAAAAGTCACCAATGACCTCCTCATGGCAGCTGATTCCGGTTCACTCTCCATCCTTATCCTACTAGACCTAAGTGCAGCATTTGACACCATCTGTCACACCACCCTCCTCAATAGACTTTCTTCCATTGGTATCACTCAGACTCCCCTAAGCTGGTTCAAATCATATCTCTCTTGTCGCACTCAGTTTATTCAGCTTAAAACATTTACATCTCAGCCCTCTCCTGTTGCTTCAGGTGTGCCCCAGGGCTCTGTCTTGGGGCCCCTTCTTTTCATCATTTACCTCCTTCCCCTTGGCCACATCTTTCGTAAACACCACATTAGCTTCCACTGTTATGCGGATGACACCCAGCTCTATTTCTCCTGCAAACCCACTCTCAACATCCCACCCACCTCCCTTACTGATTGTTTAACAGAAATAAAATCCTGGTTTTCGGCAAATCTCCTAAAATTAAACAGTGATAAAACTGAGGTTCTCCTCGTTGGTACTAAAACAACATTATCCAAAACCAACAGTCTGTCTATTGACATTGACAATTTTTCTGTTATCCCCTCAACTCTGGTAAAGAGTTTGGGTGTCATCCTCGACACTACTCTATCATTCCAAGCCCATATCAATAACATTACCCGGTCTGCTTATTTCCACCTACGTAATATCAGTCGTCTTCGCCCATCTCTTACTCCACATACCACTGCCATTCTTGTTCATAGCCTTGTCACTTCCCGTCTAGACTATTGTAATTCTCTCCTTTTCGGTCTTCCACACAAATCTCTCCATAAGCTTCAACTGGTCCAAAACTCAGCTGCCCGTATTATCACTAGAACCCCTTCTTTCCACCATATCACTCCTGTTCTGTCACAGCTCCACTGGCTCCCGGTCAAGTTCCGCATCGATTACAAAATCCTTCTTCTCACTTTCAAGGCCATCCATAATCTCGCTCCAACTTATCTCTCTAATCTTCTCACTGTTGCTACTCCCTCTCGTTCTCTCAGATCTTCCTCCTCTATTCACTTTACTGTACCCTCTGCCCGTCTCACCACCATGGGGAGCAGAGCTTTTAGTCGCTCTGCTCCCCGAGTTTGGAATTCTCTGCCATCTGAATTACGGAACATAAGCTCTCTCCAACAGTTCAAATCCTCACTTAAGACTCACCTGTTTAGGACAGCCTATAACACCTGATTGGTGCTTTTGCTGTGTCATAGTTTTAACTGTTTTAATTGCTGCTTGTTTGTTTCTTTGTATTTTATTGTTGTGGTGATTGTAAGGTGTCCTTGGGTGTCAGAAAGGCGCCTATGAAATAAAATGTATTATTATTTATTATTACACACACACATCTGGTACACACACACACTTACACTGTACACTACACACCGAGTATATCTGGTACACACACACACACTTACACTGTATACTACACACCAAGTATATCTGGTACACACACACACTTACACTGTACACTACACACCGAGTATATCTGGTACACACACACACACTTACACTGTATACTACACACCAAGTATATCTGGTACACACACACACTTGCACTGTATACTACACACCGAGTATATCTGGTACACACACACATCTGGTACACACACACACTTACACTGTACACTACACACCAAGTACATCTGGTACACACACACACTTACACTGTATACTACACACCGAGTATATCTGGTACACACACACATCTGGTACACACACACACTTACACTGTACACTACACACCGAGTATATCTGGTACACACACACACTTACACTGTACACTACACACCGAGTATATCTGGTACACACACACACTTACACTGTACACTACACACCGAGTATATCTGGTACACACACACACTTACACTGTACACTACACACCGAGTATATCTGGTACACACACACACACTTACTTTGTATTATATAATTTTTTTGTGAAAGCAGTATGTGTCACTGTTGGGCCCTTGAGCGAGGCCCCTAACCTTCAGTTACTTGTGTTGTATCCAGTTACAGTTGTAAGTCATTTTGCATAAAATTGTTTGCCAAATGCTATAAATTAGCATGTTGTGCTTTTGATGTGATTTTTGCAGAAAAGTAGCAGCACTACTGAGGTTCTCTGTAGGCAGTTTAATGGTTTGTTTGTAGATTAGTGAAGATACTTTAGTGGTGTGGTTCACTTGACACGTCTGTTTTGAGATTCCTTATGAATTACTTTTATAGGATTTGGCCCCTCAACACCCCACATCAACTGTCTGTCATTTATAGAAACGTCTTATTTTGGAATAAAGTTTTTAGCTTTAAGGTTACTAACCCTAACCCTAGATACTTTTCCAGGATGGACTGTAAATAAAAACGGCGCTGTAGTGTTCCTGTTGACCTTCTCTGTGTCTCACTCTGCAGGTATGATGCGGGCCTTAAACCAACACCACCTCCAGATTTTGGGACCCCACAGCTGCACTATTTTGATGATTGGGGAGTGGTGACATGGGGAGGTGCTCTGCCTGCGGGGAGGAACCACTCATTTCTGTCGTTTAAGTCGGGGAAACTGGGTGGGCGTGCCATCTTTGACATTGTGCACCAGAGGCGATACGGCGAGTGGATTCGTGGCTGGAAGAACTTCAATGCTGGACACGAGCACCCTGACCAGAACTCCTTCACATTTGCCCCGGGGGGGTTTCCCTTCATTACTGAGGGACTGTACGGACCCAAATATACCCTCCTCAACAATGCCCTCATGTTTGCACCCTCTCTGTCCCGGGACTGCTTTGCCCCCTGGGAGGGTCAGGTGACCGAGTCCTGCGATTCTAAGTGGTCGAAGTACAAGTACGGAGCGGCAGCGGACTGTGAGGGGCGAGTGGAGGCGGCTCTGGAGAGGAGCGGTGTCGTGTTTATACGTGGTGAAGGACGGGCGGCATACAACCCGGCGCTGAAAATACGGAACCTGCAGAGGAACCTGGTCCTGCTCCAGCCTGACCTCCTGCTCCTCCTGGACCATGTGGACCTGGATTCAGGAAGTCCTGTTCGCAACATGAGCGCCTTCTTCCACAACACAGACTTTCCTTTCCAGCAGACATCAAGCAACGGCGTCCAGGGAGCTTTTGTCCAGAACAGACAGGACGTGTACACCATGCTGTGGAGGGACGACTCAGGGTTCAGCGGGACTGCTGACACTTCATACTTTGCATACCCACATGGGTACCCCTACAACGGCACCAACTTTGTTAATGTGACCACGCCTCTGCGCCTCCCACACACTCGTGTTGCGTACATCTTTTTTGGTCCAGACGTTGAGGTTCGTAGTTTCTCCTTGCGTGGCGACTCGGAGAGAATCGATGTTTATTTGACCACACAAGACCACACCTTCACTGTCCACATCCTGACCTCAGAGAACCCCAGCAAGCCCCTGTTTGCCATGGTTCTGATGGACAAAAAGCACAAAATTGCCTTTGAGCGTGAGGCTGCAACGCAAGAGCGCCCCCTAGAGGTGGTGACGGACTATGTGAATGTAGTGCAGCAGAACCTCCAGCTGGTTAAACCCTTGTTCCAGGAGATGAAGCGCCGGGTCCAAGGGCGCATTCTTAATCCAGAGGGGTTCAGCAGAATCACAGAGCGAGTGAGAAACTCTGAGAAGAAGAAAAAGAAGCTGAAGACAAAGAAAAAAGCAGCAGTGGCCATGGAGAAGATGTTCTCTGTGAAGGAGAGGATAAACGATAAGATAAAAAAGAAAGTGAGTCGTGGTGACCGACAGCATGATGTCTTCTCTCAGATAAAGCAGCGTGAGAAGAAGCAGAAGGTTTTTAAGCAGGAGCATGATGAAGACTCCAGAGGGTTCGGGGACAGCAGTGATGGGTACAGGCACAGAAAGGCTGGGTTAGTAAAAGGTCGTGTGTTTAATGAAGTGCCGATCCTGGAAGAGGAAAGTGTGACTGAAGCGTCCGTCTCTGTGTCCTATATCCGTCTGTTTCTGGTGGTAAATATGGGTGCATTCTTTTTGCTGCTGGCTGTTCTTCTCACTCAGCTCCAGCGAGCACCGAGTCTCCAGACCCAACGCTGCATCTACTGCGTCCTGCTGCTCGACAGCTTCATCCTGCTCAGCCTTTACTCCTCCTGCTCACAGGGCCACTGCTGATGTCATAAATGTGGGATGTTTCTTATTAAAGCCTTAACATCATCATCCTCCGACAGTCCCAACGTTATATTTGTGCTGTGGTACAATAAGTGGATCCTCACTGAAAGATCTTCAACACAGAACACAAACAGCAAACCAAAACTTTTTACCTACACTCCAGATGGGTTCCTTTATCATCTCAACTCAGCTCAGCTCAAATGAAGCTTTATTGGCATAACAAGTAAGGACATTCGTATTGCCAAAACTCCTTAAGGGGCTGTTTTGACCCAAATAATCTCTTTAAACAATGTCATCATGTTTGAACCCTCTCCATTTGAGGCTGCTTTGCTCCTTGGGAGGGTCGGAGGATCGAGTCCTGTATGTATAGAGCAGCAGTGAACTTGGATACTTGGTGAAGAACATGCTGTGTACAATCCGGTTCTAAAGATCTGGAACCTGCAGAGGAATCTTTATATCCAGCTACTTCATCCTGCGCAGCCTTACAAATCTATTACAGCGTTAGTGGCTCCCCCTTGTGGAGAAACTACCGCCTGCTTAATGTTAGTGTTTGAGGCATCAAAAACCAAAACAAAGTGGTTAATAAAACCATCCTGATCCAAAGAATAAAGAGGAGTTTAAACCCAAGTCTTACCAAAAGTGTTTACATGTGTTTACAGCATCGTGTTTCATGTTTGGACGTCACTGAGACTCCATGATGCACTAAAGTGGTGTGATGAAAAAACTGTTCCAGCTTCTGATCTTATTTTTGCTTAATATTTGGAATCATCCAATTTAATTGTGTAAAAATTCATTTGGAAAATGTAATAATGTTCATCTTGTGAAAATAATGATGAAAAATAAGTTATTACATTTAAAAAGAAAGCTTTAATCATGTTTGATTATTGCTTGTTATGTGTAGCTTTTTTATTGGAAACAGTTTATGAATGTTTACTTGGGTGGAGGGGAATGACTGATTGTGAAAGGATGTCACACAATAGTGTAATAAATAATTCTGTATAATAAATGCTGGTGTTTCATTGCTCTCAGAGCTCGTAATTATTGGATCACCTTTATGAACCTTTATGTTCTCATCTTTATTATTAGCTTTTGTTAGCGGCTCTCACTGCCCTGTCAGAATCCTCGTCCTCTTTCTCGCTTCGTCTCTTCTCTGAATGCACCAGAGTGAACCTGAAAGAAATATCATCAGTAAATATGTTGAGGAATGGAGTATCGAGCATTTCTGATCTGACTGACAATTATTTATGTGAACAAACACTGACTTCTACTCTGTACTACTGTTTACTTCTATCATCTGACTAGTACTCATTTTCCTACTCAACTTACTTTTCTTCTTTTCTGCTGAAAAATAAAACTGACGAGTGTCACTGCCACCGTTTCTTTCTGCTTCTCATGATTCACTGTGAATGAAAGCTGACTGCAGTAAAAAACTGTAACTACACTTAAAACTGAACTTTACAAACAAACACTAACATGGCAATAAGCTAACACTGCTACACAGGATATTATATAAATATGCAACTAATGAAAGTGTCTACTACAAACTACATTACACATGAATCACTACAATGATGGAGACTTCAGTGAGACTTCATGTGAGTTTTTCTATCAAAAATAATGTAAATACAATAATGTTAGTTAAATGTGCCTGAAAATGCGCAGTTGTAGCCTAGCGGTTAAGGTACTGTACAGTACTAGTAAGCAGAAGGTTGCTGGTTCAAACCCCACCACTGCCACTGTTGGGCCCTTGAGCAAGGCCCTTAACACTGAATTGCTTAGACTGTATAATGTAAGTCGCTTTGGACAAAAGCGTCTGCTAAATGCCGTAAATGTAAAAATGTAAATGTAAAATGAACTTTTAGCTAGACGTTTGTGTGCTTGAGATTGAGGCTGAGAGAATTGGCTCATCCTGATACTGTATGTAGTGTTGAGCAAGTTTGCAAATAGTTTACTTGTATATATTGTGTAAATAGAATTGTAAAGTCCTTAATGTCACTGCTCTCTAAAATGATATACTATATTTGTAATTTTCTTTAAAAGATAATATACAGGGTGGGCCATTTATATGGATACACCTAAATAAAATGGGAATGGTTGGTGATATTAACTTCCTGTTTGTGGCACATTAGTATATGGGAGGGGGAAAACTTTTCAAGATGGGTGGTGACCATTGTGGCCATTTTGAAGTCGGCCATTTTGGATCCAACTTTAGTTTTTTCAATGGGAAGAGGTGACACATGTGACACATCAAACTTATTGAGAATTTCACAAGAAAAACAATGGTGTGCTTGGTTTTAACGTAACTTTATTCTTTCATGAGTTATTTACAAGCTTCTCTTTGTTTACAGCCATTGACATGTCGCAGAGGTTAACACGTGAGGAGCGGATAGAAATTGTGTTGATGTCTGGTGAACGCAGTACCTGGGTCATTGCAGCACATTTCAATGCAAGACACCCTACGAGACCACCCATCTCCCATGCTACAGTTAGCAAACTGCTTGCCAAGTTTCGTGAAACTGGTTCAGTGTTGGATTTGCCAAAATGTGGACGCAGTGGCTGTCCTAGCTTCATTCAGCAAGAGCCCACAGCGTAGCACTCGCCGCATGTCACTGGAGAGTGGCATCAGTCGAACATCCCTTCGGCGGATATTAGCCACTCACAAATGGCACCCTTACAAACTCCAGCTGCTGCAGCATCTCAATGAGGATGACCCAGATCGGCGCACTGAATTTGCAGAATGGGCAAAACAAAAATTGGAACAGGACCCTCAGTTTACACAGAACATTTTGTTCAGTGATGAGGCAAACTTTTATGTGAATGGTGAAGTTAACAAACAAAACCACCGCTATTGGTCTGACACTAACCCACATTGGATAGATCCCTCCAAGACTGTTGGAACACAAAAATTGATGGTATGGTGTGGTATATGGGGTACAAAGATAGTGGGGCTATTCTTCATCAATGGAAACCTCAAGGCCACTGGATATTTGAAATTGCTACATGATGATGTGTTTCCCTCTTTATGCACTGAAGCTGGCACGTTCCCTGAGTTTTTCCAGCAAGATGGTGCACCACCACATTATGGGTGTCAGGTCCGAGCATTCCTAGATGAACAGTTTCCTGGAAAGTGGATTGGTCGTCGTGGGCCAGTCGAATGGCCCCCAAGGTCTCCCGATCTGACCCCCTTAGACTTTTATCTTTGGGTCATCTGAAGGCAATTGTCTATGCTGTGAAGATACGAGATGTGCAGCACCTGAAACTACAGATACTGGAAGCCTGTGCTAGCATTTCTTCTGCGGTGTTGCTATCAGTGTGTGAAGAGTGGGAGAAGAGGGTTGCATTGACAATCCAACACAATGGGCAGCACTTTGAACACATTTTATAAGTGGTCAGAAACTTAGTAAATAACTCATGAAAGAATAAAGTTACGTTAAAACCAAGCACACCATTGTTTTTCTTGTGAAATTCTCAATAAGTTTGATGTGTCACATGACCCTCTTCCCATTGAAAAAACTAAAGTTGGATCCAAAATGGCCGACTTCAAAATGGCCGCCATGGTCACCACCCATCTTGAAAAGTTTCCCCCCTCCCATATACTAATGTGCCACAAACAGGAAGTTAATATCACCAACCATTCCCATTTTATTTAGGTGTATCTATATAAATGGCCCACCCTGTATGTCAACATTAAGTGAAGATAAATAATATTTGAGTAAAAAGTACTGTATTACAATTTGCACTTTTATAAATAATAATTACACAGTAATACAGACAGTTTTAGCTTAGCGGTTAAGGTGCTGGACTAGTAATCAAAAGGTTGCTGGTTCAAGCCCCACCACTGACAGGTTGCAACTGTTGAGCCCTTGAGCAAGGCCCTTAACCCTCAATTGTTTGTAATTAACCCTCTATTGCATGATTTTTTTTTTTGTTGCAAAAAAAAATATTTCTCACAGTAAACACAATGTTTTTGCAGTCTGGAAGTAGCGTTTGCTATGATTTGTCTGATGTGGAACAGGTGAAAAAAAAAGTGTTGCATATATGCAACATCATGCAATTTATGGAGAAGGATACTATGTTGCATATATGCAACAATTCACAGTAATTCGTCCTCTAAATTCTTCAAATGTAGTTTTATTTTACCACAGAAGTAAAACACAAGTAACAACTTCAGAAACACACCATCCTCTTTTCTTTCTCTATTCTGGCTAGTGGCCTACACCATCAGTAATTATATCATCAGGTAAAGCTGGGGCAGTTGTGCTTCTTAACTTTTTTGAAGGAGGTAATTGCTGGTCGTCATTTAAAGGCCTTCCTCTTTTGGCAATTTGTTTCTGTTACTTGTTGTTTGTTTATTAGGATTTTAACGTCATGTTTTACACTTTGGTTACATTCATGACAGGGTAGTTACTCATTACACAAGATTCATCAGTTCACAAGGTTATATCAAACACAGTCCTGGACAACTGAGTGTCTCCAATTCACCTCACTTGCATGTCTTTGGACTGTGGGAGGAAACCGGCGCACCCGGAGGAAACCCATGCGGACACGGGGAGAACATGCAAACTCCACACAGAAAGGACCCGGACCGCCCCACCTGAGGATCAAACCCAGGACCTTCTTGCAGTGAGGCGACAGTGCTACCCACTTAGCCACCGTGCCGCCCGTTACTTGTTGTAGCAGAGAGACTGGGCAACTTCCAGCTTGAATTCTAGCTAAGACATTGACTTGTTTCCATTCGGATTTTGCTGTTCTTTGCGCCTCTTTAGAAACCATGCATTTACAATGCAGACATCCAACAAATGAGTAAAAATTCTATAGTACCATTTCTTGCTTCTTGAGTGAATCCTATACAGACCAAGAATTGAACCAAGCAGATCCAATCCACCCATATGCTTGTTATATACAGCAACAATTTTAGGGCATTTCACGTGTTCCTTTTGTTTCTTCTTCCTGCACCACCTTCTTACTCTCCCTACAGGTTCTGATCCAACCATTGTTGACAAGAGTGTGACGGCCCTATTGTCGAACCATTTCAAGCGTATAAATGGCCGATCTTGACCCTTTCTTGAACTTGAGCAGTTTCTTGAGCTTTAGAAAGAGCCAGGGCTACAAGTCTGTTAGCTGTACTGTTCTTGTCCATAACTTATATGGACATATATATTTTATAACAGGGTCATAAAATAATCTGCCTGCCACTATTGTGTCTGTAAGTTGCGGGACGGAATGCAATCAGTCAAAATATTGCCTAAATTTTGAAAATTAATGTATATGGTTGCTTTGACGAAGCATGCATAATGTAATTACTGGAACATGCATGATGTTGCAGATATGATACACAGATATTCTTGACTAACACAGACACAAAACTCGTCCAATAATCGTGTAACATGAGTACAGATGTTCTCAACCATTGTCAAATATGGTGTTATTTTTTGTTTTGCGCCACATATACACGGGCACCTAAAAGAATTCGCTGAACTGGCCAGAAGCACACACTTAACTGAAACATCACGTCCGCAACTTTAGATGCCTGTGAAAAGTTTATGCATGGTCCATCAGACCCCACACACACTCACAGATAGGGGCAGTGATCATGCTGATACACATTTCAGGTTCTCCTGCCAATAGCAGTCACGGGAAAAAATCTGATGTCACTGTTGCATATTTGCAACAATATGCAATAAAGGGTTAACTTGTGCATATTCATAATGACTTCATTAATGTATTACATGTAGGAATAAATTATTAATCACTCATGAAATAAGTACGGTGACAGAGAAGTGCAAAACAAATTAACAAATTTACAACAAAAACAAAAACAAATTTACAAATGGCGGATCAGACGGAAAGGGTAGGTACAATACACAGGAAGTGCTTGTTGCTTACCTGCTGTCCATCACATTTCTCAGGGGTGAAGTGAATGGAGTTTGTGATGGTAACGCTGAACAATGTTGATGTGCAGATGAAGCCTCAATAAAGGTTTTGAAGCTTTTTCCTGATTGTGCTGAAAATACCTGAAGGGGGTGTTCAGGTATGTTCCGTCCCTAATAAACAATGTTTTGTCCATTTTGTGTTAATTATTTCAGCCAGTTGGCAGCTTTTGTTTTTCTTGTGGGAATACTTTAGATGTTTAGAAGAGCGGACGGTAGATGCACAGGCAACATCTAATCATCTGCACAAACAATCTAAGGACTTCCCACAAGAAAAACAAAAGTGGGTCAACTGGATAAAATGATTTCCACAAAATGGACAAAACATTGTTTAGCGTTACCATCACAAACTCCGTTCACTTCACCCCCGAGAAACAGTTTGATTGACAGCAGGTAAGCAACAAGCACTTCCTGTGTATTGTACATTTACATTTTTGGCATTTAGCAGGCACTTTTATCCAAAGCGACTTACAGTACAGTGACAGTATACAGTCTGAGCAATTGAGGGTTAAGGGCCTTGCTCAAGGACCCAACAGCTGCAACCTGGCAGTGGTGAGGCTTGAACCAGCAACCTTCTGATTACTGGACCAGTACCTTAACCACTAGGCTACGGCTTGCCCCGTATTGTACCTACCCTTTCTGTCAGATCCGCCGTTTGTAAATTTGTTTCGGCATTGGTAAAAGTGTTTCAGCTCTTGTAAATTTGTTTTTGTTTTTGTTGTAATTTTGTTTTCTAAAATGTTAATTTGTTTTGCACTTTTCAGCCACCGTAAAAAGGACATGAATGAATGCTATTTTCTGTACCTGTACTATAATGTTAAAGGTACGGTAGTGTGTTTATGAATCTGTTCATTCAGTGCAGGTAAACCTTATGAATCCAGCCACATGGCTTAGTGTTTAGCCAAAATAATAATAATTATTATTATGAATCCTCAAGAAAGTGAAGGGAGATTAATTTATGTAAAACTCTTTAATCTCTGTTCTGTATATTGTCTCTGCTACTTAATGATATGGCATTATGTAATGTATGCTGCTATATAATGTACTGTGTGTTAACAAGAACAACCTATTAACATCATTTTAAACATCAATCTTCCACTTCATATATACAAATTGACATTAAAGCAGAAAGTAAATGTAAAGGCAGTTAAAAATATCCAGAAATTGTACAAATGTTGATTATTTAGCGTTTAATATTTCATTCACTGCTGCCGGTCCCATATGAGAACATGACAGCGCGGGTTTGTTTGGGACTATTGGAGGGTTACATGAACCACGTGACCGCGTGACGGCGAGATCAAGGAGTGTCGCATCTCTCTCTCTCTCTCTCTCTCTACGGCTCTGGTAAATGTACAGTAACACTCTGTTGATGCATGCTCAATAATCCAGGTACACAAATCCACAAAGTTGAATCAGTTCATCTGGACACAAGTTTGTTGTAGAGTGACGAAACGTATCTCTACAACAAACTTGTGTCCAGATGAACTGATTCAAGTTTGTGGGTACAGTAACACTGTTCTCCTGAAATACCATTTATATCCGCGGGGTGTCGCTGTGTTCAGGGTAATTTATGCTACGCGTTTTGAACCTTTTGTGTTTCCGTCTCTATCAGACGAAGCTCGTGAGCAGGAGAAGATGGGCGCGCGCGTGTCTCGTGTGTTTCGGAACTTTAACGTGGAGGCTCGCGCTCACCGGGAGATCAGTAAAAGTAAACCGGAAGCTGCTCCGCGGTACCGGAACTCGGTAGTGATTAATAATGAGAGCGCTGCAGAACCAATCGGTAATTAATCAGGAATCATTAATCAATTATATCGATTATAAACGCTGTGTGAAATCCTGACCTTCATCCAGCTGTACGGAGCTCTGTTCTATCCACAGTGAGCACACTACTGAGTGCCCTACTCACTACAGTTCAGTACGGATTGGAACACAGCCCGACATGCTAATCTCACAGTGTTCCGTACAAACGTTTACTCACTTCAGAATCAGATTTATTGGCCAAGTATGTGGATACACACAAGGAATTAGTTTCCGGCTGATGGTGTCTCTCTAGTATTAATACGGTGTACAAGCAATGTATACATTACACACAAAAATATACAAACTATAAGATTATATACCGGCAATATACAGATATGCAATTTAGCAGCATGTGGAATATTTACAAAACAGTAAAACAAAACACTTAACACCGGTTTCTCTAAATAAACATCATGTTAGGTCACAACACCTAAAGTAACAAACTTCATCTCGATTTTACTGTTTTAAAATGAAATAAATGACTGCGTAATTATAAATAAAGTTTAATATGTACTAACTGATACTCTGTACGGAACACTGTTAATGGTTAGAGTCAGGCAGTGATGGTCAAAGTTTGTTCTGAAGTGATAATCTGTATAAAGACTCTTAAAGTTTATTAACGATATACATTTAATGTTAACTATATGGAATACTGGCATGTGAATTTAATGTAGAATTAGATTTATGTAGAATTAAACTGTGGTGGATTAGTTTTCTGTACCGGTTGAATTCCTGCTCAGTGTCTCTGGTCAGGCTCCGGACCCAGTGTGACCCTGATAAGGATGAAGTGGTTATTGAAGATGAATGAAATAATTAAAAGTAGAGATGTACCGATCGTGGTTTTTGACGCCGATTTCGATCTCTGATTTTTTTTCAGAGTGATCGGCCGATAGCCGATTCCGATGGTGGTGGGGGGGTCATTTTTAAAAGTTTTCTGTCAGTCAGAGCAGATGATCCTGAACTATGTATGATGCACAACGTTAATGATGTTATTTTAGGTCATGAAGAGCTTTCACGATGGTTTCTGTACGATGGTTGATGAACGGTGATGTGATGGTTGGTGCTTTGTAGCTCAAAGTCTGGATCAATCCACTGAGCTGTTAAGCTTAACATGGTCTTTATATATCACACCATCGGATCGGCTACATTTGGGAAATATCGCTGATAGCATATTTTGATAAAAAATCGGCCGATATCGATTTATAGCCGATCGATCGTTCCATCTCTAATTAAAAGATATGATTTTATTGTCGTCATGTATTTAACTCCCAATGAAAACAGAAAAGATGCTCATGTAGCTGATAACAAACATACAGCTTAAACATGTATGTATATTCTACATTTATATAAGAGCGTTGATAAAACAATACAATCGGTTCTAAATTAATATAAAAATGTGTGTGTGTGTGTGTGTTTCAGTGAATAAGATTCACAGGAAGGATGATCCACTACTAAGTCGCCTTAAACAGGTTTATGTTCAATCCATGGATCCTCAACCACAGGTACCACCTACACACACGTGTATAGTATTGTACAGCCATGAGAAAAGCTTCCATCATTAAGTTGTGGAACTGAAATCTGAACCACAATGCTGCAAAAAGTTCATTCTTGCTTTAAGAATTCTTTGGTTTAAAACTCGGGGTTGCCACCGGTCAGCTGGGCACCATCTAGTGGGCATAATTGGCAGTGCCTGCAGGGGACGTCTAGACTATGTGGGTGGGTTGACCGGACCATGAGGGTGGGATGACCGGAATATGTTGGTGGGATGACCGGACTATGTGGGTGGGATGACCGGACCATGAGGGTGGGATGACCGGAATATGTGGGTGGGATGACCGGGCTATGTGGGTGGGATGACCGGACTATGTGGGTGGGATGACCGGACTATGTGGGTGGGGTCTTAAAACGCTGTCTAAGGACCCTGATTGGCCGACAGAGGCGTCTGTGCAGAATGTATGGGTGGAAAAGGGTTCCGCTAAATCAGGGGTGTCAAACTCACGGCCCGCGGGCCAGATCCGGCCCGCCATGTCATTTCATGTGGCCCGCGAGAGCTTAAACGACTGTACGATTGTTGTGATGGTTCGAGTCGTTACAGAGACGCACTTATAATTTAATGGGACACCTGCGCCTTTAAACGTGTGTTTACCAATGCACAACCGGTGACATCGTAGTCATGGCAACTAACTTTGACCTTCGCTGAGAAGCCATGTGACTTTTACGGCAAAAGAATGCTGGTAGTAATGTAAACAATAATAATAAATATAAATAATTATCTTGCAGTATAATACCAAAGCATCGTCTGTAAGTTGTAGCGTTTATATTCTCAGTTGTTTGTAAATGTTTAGTGAGTATATCACAGCGTTTTAGTTACAAATTTACCGTAATTAAATACTGTTACCGTTATTATAGCAATTAGTATCTTTACACACAATGCTAACTCCTTACCTCTATTTTACGCTTGGTTAAATCTCATATTGTACCAGATGTAACACTTGACTACAGCTGTGTGCTTGTACTGTATTAAGTTCTTTATTGTTTTTATTGTTTGTATTTTTACTTCATTCTGGTGCACACAGTGTATCACACAGCTGGGAAGCAAATAAAACCCACTGTATTCTGAAGAGAGCTGTCTGTCTGTCTGTCTGTCTGTCTGTCTAGCTGAGCAAGGGGGATAAACTCTTAGTGAGGGCAGAACAATTGTGTTAAAATACACTGTAGAATCCTACATTAACTGCATCTCTCAAAATGCAGGCTGATTTTGTGACCTGCAGAGTGACACATCCCACCAGTAGATGATGTTACACATATTTACACATGATCCTAAAATGTACAAGAAGATAAGTAAGAAAATTAAGCAGAAGGAGGAAATTTAATGAAAGTGAAAACAAGTTTGTGCTTCAGGAAGAGAAACCGGTGCGTCTCTTGTGTTATGAGGCCGTGTCTGTGGTAAAGTAGGACAATATAAATGCAGAATTCAGCCTCCAAGAAAAACAGCAGACTGCAATCACAGCAGGATACGTTACAATCGGCCCTTTGAGGGCCACAATAATGCTGATGTGGCCCTCGGTGAAAATGAGTTTGACACCCCTGCGCTAAAGGCTGCACGTGGATTGTAGGAGGCGTGAACAGCAATATACCCACCTCACCTGCAAAAAAAATTGGGTATTCTCAGCAGCAGAGGACAAATTGACTACGCTAAATTGGGAGAAAATGGGAGAAAAACGTATTTTGCCTAAACAACTGTTATTTGGCTTTAGGAGTTTTAACACTTACTGAGCACTGAGCACCTAATTCATTTTGATTTGATCAGATTCCTCCAAACATGCAACTTTCTCTGACCCAGATGACCCAGTCTTTCTGGCATATTTTATTCAGATCAAAAGTCTGTTATAAAAATGGCTTGTGAATGTCAGTGTAGAGTTGGTGTGACTGCAGCTTTAATAAAACAGCTTTGTTTACATCAGTGTGATTCACAGTTACACAATACTGAGCCTCAATAAGAGATTGCTCATGTTAGCTTATTCTTACACTGTAAACACACTTTAAACTACAATAATACAGAGTACACTACAGTTCATTCTGTGTGTGTGTGTGTGTGTGTGTGTGTGTGTGTGTTAGACCTATTCAGGTGGGAGGAACTGGGCAGAGCGAGCAGAGCGCAGGCCGGTAAGTGTGTTTGCTGCAGCGGTTCCCCCCGGTGTGACTGAGGTCACAGACGTACCTGTAGGGAAGCTGACGCTGGTCGAGGCTCTAACAGCACTAAACAACTACAAGAACTCTCCGGGGACGTGGCCTGCTGAGAGAATCGGCCAGGAACTGAAGCTCACGCCCAGCGACGCCCAGGCACTCGTTAGCTACTTTATACCCTTCGACATCAAACTGTTACCATCCCAATCAGATAATCAACGCCTCACTGATTCATAATAATCACATATACTGTCTATATATAAATATAATGTATATAAACAAACACATCTTTAAATAGGATAGGGTTAGGAGTAGGAACTGTTAAAGGTGTAAATTATGCAATAGTCCTGCAACAGAACATCATCACTTCTGTATTAGATCAGTAAGTGCTGTATATTAGTGAGATATGGAACTATTCTGAAGTATTTTGCAGAATATTCTGGATTATTGTTTTATATTGTATAAATATTCGGCCAGTCTGAAAAAGTTATTTGTAATGACTTTGATGTTTAATAAATAAAGACTGATCTGTGATGTTACTGTTGATATTAATTATATAATATTAAATAAAATAAACTGTATAATTTGAAGCATAACGTGTGTGATTGTATTTATGTTTTAATACACACTTCACAGCACTGAAATAGTTAAACATCCGGTTATCCCGCCCCTCTGTTTATCTATTGGCTGATGCATGCGTCACTCACGGCAGGCCCGCCCCCTGTGAGCGCTGATTGGCTGTGTGTTGTGAGCCTGAGTAGCGGTTGAGAGTGCAGTAGGAGCAGAACTGCTGTCGGCTTCTTTCATCTGGATTTGATATAAATCTGATAATATTGATCGGACTGAATTGTTGTATTAGATCAGTATTGAGTGTGAGGTGTTAGATTGGATGAGTGTTTGTACAGTAACGGTGTTTATGCTGTGAGCGGTGTGTGTGTGTGATTGTGTTTATTCTACACACACACACACACACACACACACACACACAGAGCGGGATGTGACGTCATCAACACCTCAGGTACTCTCCGTTATTATGCAGTTTAAAACTAATAAATCTTTTATTCTATATTGTATTAATTATGTGAATAAATTAAAGGAAACTGTGCATAAATACAAGTTTATTCATGTATCACCTAGATAATAACATGTAACCTGTGGTGTACTAACTTTAGAATAATAATTATTAATAGTAATTAAACTTTATTTTTATTACTCGAGCTTTGCATTAGGTTATAGAATTATTCAAAACAATTTAATTATGGTTAGATTTACCATTTAATCTGATTATTTATTTAAATTAGATCACTTTATTAATGCCAAAGGAAAGTCAAGTATTACAGCAGCTCAGGTACAATAGTAAAATATTTAGTATTACTGTTACTACTTGTAGGTAATAAAGTTATGCAATATGTGATATAATAGACAATTATTAAAGTGTCCTGTGCAGTAAATATTCACAGATGTGTAATGTAGGTTCCAACCTCCATCAGACAATCATCCCCATCACAATAATTCATATGGTTTTAATCTGCTCTCAAGTGCAATAACTATTTAAAATATGTGCAATACCCGCTGTACTTTGTACAATTTATTAACTGCAATATTTTTTACATATTCTTACTTTTCTACTTTTTAATATATATATATGTATATTTTTGAAAGCTGCTGTAACACTGCAAATTTCCCCCCCGTGGGATAATAAAAGACTATATTATTATTTTATAAACAGAGTGACAGATCATGCTTCATGAGTCTGGCCTGATAGTCCTGGTATTGACTCAGTGTGCTATGATGTCCCGGCACAGTGCAGACGAGTTTATTTACATTTACATTTTCAGCATGTAGCAGATGCTTTTATCCAAAGCGACTTACAGTTGTGACAGTATACAATAAGAGCAATTGAGGGCCAAAAGTGGCAACCTGGCAGAGATAGGGCTTGAACTTGCCCCAGATGTGTGTAAGGTAGAGTCTGCATGTTGGTTTTAGCCCTTCATGTACTCTCACCTTTTCAGATTTGAATCCTGAATCACCTGAATTAGATTTTACAGTAAGAGCGATGTTTAAATCGACCTTTATAGCTGATCATCATGAACATGTTATTATACTGTTATACTGATTGTATCTGTACTGAGATTGGAGCTGAATTCACAGATAACCAAAGGGACTCCCTTCCCTCTCATTACCCACTTCTTTATCTGGGCTTGTGACCGACACTGACAGTGCGCCTCCCACAGGCACAGCTCTTCAACCAGCCATGATTGTGTTACAGGATTAGTGACGTCACACTGAACAGAAATGATTCACCTCCATTCAGTGTTTTAGTTTCAGCTTTTGGTTTTAAATATTAAAATGTGAGGAATAAAAAACTAAAATGTATATAAAGGTTTAAAAGTTAAGTTTATGGGTTACAATTACAATTAATAGTTAGAGTTCCTTTATAAAAGGAAGTAAAAATGATGTAAAAAATCATTACTGCTGAATTGTATTTATTTTGTTTATTATTGACCTCACTTCCTGTTTCCTGTGCAGGCACTTCCTGTAACCTGAGATGAAACAGCGGTTGCCATGGTTACCCAGATCCTCCAGGAATGCTATTTGCTATCACAGGCGATAGCTCCACCCTGCCCAGCCCATTCTCTGCTGTTAGCCAATCAGAGAGGATGGAAAACGTCTCCTCCTCCTTCTCATGGGAGAACAGCAGCTCATTGGTCCAGCGCACGCTGCTGGTGACATCATCGGGACAGGAAGTGGTTGCGGATCTGAATGTCCTGAGCGTACCTGTGCAGGTGTTTTTCGGGGTACTGATGGTGTGTCTGTGGGTGTTGGCACTGACAGGAAACTCGGTGGTGTGTGTGATGGTGTACCGGCGTGCTGCCATGCGCTCTGCCATCAACTTCCTGTTAGCTAACCTCGCCCTCTCTGACATGATGCTGGCGCTCACCACCATGCCCTTTAACCTGGTAACTATGGTGACCACGCGCTGGTTGTTCGGCCCCGCCCTGTGCCGGACGTTGGCTGCGCTGCTGTGGATGTTCGTGTCGGTGGGTGTGGCCATGCTGTTAGCGATTAGCATGGATCGTTTTCTCATCATCGTGCGCAGAGAGGATCGACTCACCCCGCACCGAGCCAAAATCCTCATCAGTGTGTCGTGGGTTCTCGCCTTCTTCCTGTGCTTCCCTCTGCTGCTGGGGTACCCAGACCCCCCACCGCCTCTCCGCGCCCCCCAGTGCGTCTTGGGCTACTCTACAGGTGGTAGTTACCTTGGATATGTGTTGGTGCTGGTGCTGGCGTGTTTCTTTTTGCCGTTTGGCGTGATGGCGTGCGCCTTTATCGGGATCCTCGGGTCCATTCGGCACAATGCGCTGAGGATCCGCTGTGACTCCGCCCCCTGCTCCGCCCTGTCCAAGCCTCGCCCCCTGCAGCCGAGCGTGGACGTTGGATTTAAGACTCGTGCCTTCTTCACCATCCTGCTGCTGTTCGGGTTAGCGCTCTGCTCTCTGGCACCCCTGGTGGTGCTCAGCGTATGTGCAGCCTTCAGCAGTTCTCTGTACTACAGTACCGGCTTCTTCGAACTTAGCGCCTGGTTTCTCAGTCTGTGCTTCCTGCGCCCCGCCCTCAACCCCCTCGTTTACTACTGTCGCATACGCAAGTTCAGACGCGTCTGCTCTCGCTGGGTAGCAAATCTGTGCAGGCTCCGCCCAACACTGTCTGGACACGCCCACCATAGGAGTCGTCCCAGTGATGTGTACGTCTGCGCTGACCATCGCTCCAGCTTTTAATTATTTACTTATAGATATAATTATTATATAGAGCTCCAGAATTATTGGCACCCTTGGTAATAAAAAAGGACAAAGATAGAGGCAGTTAGGCAATGATTTCTGGTACTTGATAAAGTCCATGATGGTATCTCAACAAGGTTTGGAGTAAAAAATATTATAACACCATGGATTGTTTATTATATATTTAACAGTGAGGAACTGGTTCTGTTTAGTAGAACCTTCTTTCTTTTTACACCAAACCCACCATGAGTGTTTCTCTCTGATCACAGAACCCTGTTTCATGTAACATCCAGGAACTGATGCTTATGATTGTTTTATGTTCTCTCATGTGGAATTTGGCCCTGCTGTCTCACTATATTCATACCCCAGTGAAACAGGAAATCATAGATGAGCTCCTAAGCAAGAGGGAACACTAAAAAATAAAATTACAACACAATTTTATTATGAACCTTTTTTTATCATCTGTGCCAATAATTGTGGAGCTGTGTGTATAAACACTGTACCGTCGGTGCCTGTAGAGCCTCCTGAAACTAGCCGTCGTCTCTAATGAGATTAGTTATCTGGGGAAATTATTTAAAATAAACGTTTTACAGTTAGGTTTACCATTTGCTGCGGTTCTCTCAGAGCTGTTTGGGTATGAATTAGAGCTTTACCCTCAGAAGGTGGTGATTAGTTTAAACATTTCACCTTAATAACAGTTTACACCCCGACTTTAAAGCAAAATTCTGTAGTTTCTTCAGAAGTAAATAAGACGACTGTTCCTGTGAGACCTGTAGAATTAAAGTGTAGAGTTGTTCATGTGAAGCCTGAAATGCTGCAGTGAGTGTTAGAGAATTCTATTTTATACTTATTACTTTATTTTGTACAGAGTGAGTAAATGAGTGAATGTGTTATTAGTGTTCCTGATACTGTGGGTGTAATATGTTGCTATTTTTTCTTAACACAATAAAAATACAAATAATTAAATTAATTGTGTCTGTGTGGGTCTGTGTGTGTTTGTGAAGATAATTAGATGATTAACACTGATCTGAAGCATAACATCAGTACCAGGTCCTTGTATCTCTGTAGAGAAGAACCCTGGAGTTCCCATTAGAGAGACCATGGAGGAGATCACAAATCTCCCAACCATCACAACCATCTCATAAACATCTCAGTGTGATTCCAGGATCATCTCTGCTGGGACTCATTAGGAACTCATTCGGATCATTTTATCTCCATCCTGTATGTTAGAAAACGTCATGGTGACTCTGTTGTTTATTCATTGTTTGGTTTCTCTGTGTGTGTAATTACAGCTCCAGTTCGTTATTAATGAGGTTTTAGGGAATTGTTACTGCAGTCCAGAGTTAGAAGATAATGTTCTAATGAAAGCTGTGCTGGTTTTCTCTCCTGCATTCTCGTGCACATAAAATCCTTGTACAACTCAAACCAGTTCCAGCACTGAATTCAAATGTTTATATTTCAGAATTTCCTGGTTCCCGCAGTGTGAGAACATTCAACTTTAATGTGTATGAAATGCAGAAGATTTAAAGCTCAAACATTGTGATCAAACAAATGACAGTAAAACAAACTCCAGATAAACGACATAAGATAAGATAAGATAACACTTTATTGATCCCGAAGGAAATTGCAGTCATCCAGGGACTCTGTGTTTCTGTACAAACGTTTTCAATGTTCAACCTGCAGAGCTCAACAGAGGAGCTCGAGTATAAATTATTATCAGATATTCTGTTGTACTGTTTATCCATTATATTCATTTTAAAGAAACAGAAAATAATGTGGAAAAAGAATTACGTTCTTGTAAATCGACAAAATTACAAAATTAAATATTTAACCATGCACATTTACATTGCATTTGCATTTGTTGTATTTAGCAGATGCTTTTATCCAATGCAACCTACAGTTATGACTGAATACAATTTAAGCAAATGAAGGTTAAGTGTCTTGTTTAGGGGCCCAACAGGACATCTTGGTGTCTGTGGGGTTTTAACTGCTAACCATGCGAGTCCAATGAGGCCAAAAAGTGGGTAAGGTGGTAAACATCACAATAAAAAGAATGTTGTTTTTTCACTACAGTTTTGGGGAGTGTAGAACAGTGTACATTTTAAAATCAGTAAAGCAAATATATTTTATTTAAATAATATTGGATATAAAAAGTAAATATATTGTAAGCTTGTAGTGCAGTCATGTTTAAATGCAGCACAGTTTTGTCACTTGATGATAACATGGATACTTCTTACAAACAAAACCGACATACTTTCCAGCCCAAGAAGAACTGGCATTCAAAATGATAAAAATCACCAACATTTTGTCATTTTGCTTATTCATCTACATTAAAGAAACAGTGGCTAAAATAAGTTGTTTAATATAATATGAACACTTTCGGAGAGTGAACACTTTCACATTTCACAAAAACAGCTTTTGGACACATTCAGCATATCTAAAAGGCCAGTGATAGCTCAGTGGTTAAGGTACTGGACTAGTAAACAGAAGGTTGCCGGTTCAAGCCCCACCACCACCAAGTTGCCACTGTTGGGTCCCTGAGCAAGGCCCCTAACCCTCAATTGCTCATCGTGTTCTGCTCATTGTGTAAGTCGCTTTGGATAAAAGCGTCTGCTAAATGCTGAAAATGTAAATGTAAAAGAATTAAATGTACGCTCACCTAGTGTCTCTATAATGTGAGGATATACATACAATTATATAGTAATAATGTTGTCATTAGTAGTAGAAGTTAGGAGTTAAGGTACTGGTAGAAGTGATTAGTTAAGGATTAATAAGGTACTGGTAGAAGTGATTAGTTAAGGATTAATAAGGTACTAGTAGAAGTGATTAGTTAAGGATTAATACTGTACTGGTAGAAGTGTTTAGGGGAAGTGGAGAAGGGAGCTAGAATAACCAGATTGAGACTTACCCACACAGTTTGTCCACTTGACGCTCCGTACTGCGCTGTGTGAGAACGCTGACGTGTGCTGGAGCTGCTAGTTTAGTTTAGCATAACAACATCTTATTAGATTAAAACAATCAGATCTGTTAATGATTATAAATTAATTCAGTAGATTTCAGTAAAGTGAGTTTAGTGTAAGTGAATAATAATGGCGGACTGGGAGGAAATCCGGCGTCTTGCAGCTGATTTTCACCGAGTTCAGTTTACTGAGTCAGTTCTGAGGTAAATATAACAGTAACACAGTAATAATCACAGTAATAATCACAGTGTATAATAACAGTAATAATCACAGTGTATAATAACAGTAATAATCACAGTAATAATCACAGTGTATAATAACAGTAATAATCACAGTAATAATCACAGTGTATAATCACAGTAATAATCACAGTGTATAATAACAGTAATAATCACAGTAATAATCACACCTATAATTCCACTCTGTTTTATAAACTTCTAATGTCTTTTCAGTGCCATTAATTAAAAGCTCCAGTGTTGGTTGTCACTGTCCACAGTTGAGCAAGCTTTATACCACGATTGTAATGGTTGTTTTGTAATACAGGAGTTCCTGTTTCACAATCTGCACCTTAAAGTTGACGAGCTGTAACCTAGTGGTGAAGGTACTGGACTAATAATCAGAAGGTCGCTGGTTTAAGCCCCACCACTGCCAGGCTGTCACTGTTGGGCCCCTGAGCAAGGCCCTTAACCCTCAATTGCTTAATAATAATAATAATAATACATTTTATTTATATAGCGCTTTTCAAGATACTCAAAGACGCTTTACATAAGACAAATAATCAAAACAAATACGTACATACACCATACAAATCATAGTACAAAATCAAAATAGTACATCAACATCAAGAATAATTAAGATAAAAACAAAGAGAGCAGCATAAGACAGTTCATTAAAAATTAGCTAAATTATGAGAGAGAACAACAAATATAGAACAATTTCTTAACATTAGACAGAAACAGGACAGATTTACATGCAATCAGGAAACTGAAAACTTTACAAGTTTTAGGATCTAGGACTTCACATTTCTGTCGTGATCTAAGTATAAAAACTATTAAAAAGAATAGCAAAAATAAAAGCATTTATTTCGTGTTGTTACAAGTTAAATGCCATATTGAATAGATGAGTTTTGAGAAGTGACTTGAATTTGGACAGGTCAGGACAATCTCGTAGGTGTTTGGGGAGAGCATTCCATAAAGATGGAGCAGCTATGGAAAAGGCCCTGTCACCCCAGGTCCGGTGCTTGGTCCTAGAGGGTATGGACAGTAGGTTAGCCTCAGAAGAGCGAAGGCTACGGGAGGGAATGTGCTGATGGAGCAGGTCGGTGAGGTAGGATGGGGCCTGATTATGGAGAGCTTTGTGAGTGAATAGAAGAATTTTGAATTGAATGCGTTGAGCAACGGGAAGCCAATGAAGTTTTTGTAGAACAGGTGTAATATGATCACGGGAGCGAGTATGAGTAAGGAGGCGAGCAGCTGAATTCTGGATATACTGAAGTTTTTTTAGGATTTTGTTAGATGTACCATAAAGGATGCTATTGCAATAATCAATTCTGGATGTAATAAAAGCATGAATCAAAGTTTCGGCGGCAGAAAAGGAGAGTGATGGACGTAGACGTGCTATGTTTTTTAGATGAAAGAAAGCAGTTTTGGTGATGTGATTTACATGGCGGTCAAAAGAGAGGTTGCTATCAAAAATTACACCAAGATTTCGGATGTTAGAAGACGGAGACAAAGTGTCATTATCAATGGTAATTTGAAAATTTTTTGTGGTTTTTGCCAGGGTTGTAGGACCTACGATGATCATATCTGATTTTTCACAGTTTAATTTGAGGAAATTAGCTTTCATCCACAATTTCATTTCAGTGATGCAATTTGTCAGAGTGGAGTGAAGTTCAGTATTAATGGATTTGGAGGAGATGTAAAGCTGAATATCATCAGCATAGCAGTGGAAATGTAAACCATGCCGACGTATGATGTCACCAAGGGGGAGCATATAAAGAATAAACAAAAGGGGACCTAACACTGAGCCTTGGGGAACGCCTTGGGACAGTGGAGCAATGGCAGAACTACAATTGTTGATATTAACAAACTGTTGTCTGTTTATGAGATATGACCTTAACCACAAAAGGGCAGTACCAGTGATGTTGACAGAGGATTCAAGGCGGGACAGAAGAATGGAGTGATTAATGGTGTCAAAAGCTGCAGTAAGATCAAGGAGGACGAGAATATTAATTTGTCCAGAGTCTGAGGAAAGAAGAAGGTCATTTGTGACTTTGAGGAGGGCTGACTCAGTGCTGTGCTGGGGGCGGAAACCAGACTGAAATGATTCAAATAGATTATTGGAATTTAGGTGATCTTTGAGCTGTGAGGCAACAACACGTTCCAGTATTTTCGACAGAAATGGAAGATTGGAAATGGGCCGAAAGTTACTCATAATGTTAGAGTCAAGTCCAGGTTTTTTAAGTATGGGAGTAACAGCAGCCAATTTGAGTGATTGAGGGACTGAGCCAGAACTAAGAGAGGAATTGATTATCTCTGTGATAAATGATGAGATAACTGGAAAACAACCCTTAACAAGTTTTGATGGAGCAGGATCCAAAACACAAGTGGAGCTTCGCATCCCTGTTAAGATCTCAGATAGGTCCAAAAGAGACACAGGTGAGAACTGAGACAGAGGCTGGGTAATAAATTGAGATGAGATAGGCGGAGAAACAGAGATGACAGGGGAAACTGTCAGAAAATTGTGGATATTCTCAACTTTTGTTTGAAAAAATGAGAGGTAAGAGTTACACTTGTCAACTGTAAAGGAATTGGTAGTATTGTCAACTGGTTTGAGAAGTTTATTTATTGTGGAAAAGAGAGTCTTAGGATTTGTTGATCCAGCATGTATGAGTTCGGAATAGTAAGTGGATCGGGCTGCCGTAAGAGCGTCTTTGTAATGTTGAAGATAATCAGAATAAATCTGATAATGTACTGTTAGACCGGTTTTCTTATAAAGTCTTTCAAGCTGGCGTTTACGGGATTTCATTTGGTGAAGCTCAATTGTGTACCATGGTGCAGAATGACTAAATGAAACAAATTTGGTTCTCAAAGGAGCCAGCTCATCAAGACATGAGGCGAGTATGTCATTATAGTAATCGACAAGGTCAGATGAATTACTAGACAGTACAGGACAGACAGACATCTTTTTAACAAGAGAATCTGAGAAAGCAGAGGGAGAGATATATTGAAGATTCCTGAAGGATATTTTACGTTTAGCTCTAGTGATGGGCCTAGTGACCTCAATGTCCATGATGATTGTCAAATGATCAGAGACAGTAAGGTCATGGCTGGACGGCTGATGAACTAGGACACCAGTAGAGCAGACAAGGTCAAGAGTATGACCTTTTTTATGAGTTGGAAAATGTATATGTTGTGTGAAATTAAAGTGTACTGTCACAGTAGATTTTTACTATGAATATATAAGATTATGCTTCAAAAAGACCTTTAAATCTTGTAAGACACAATTTGTCGATTGACCCAATTATTGAATAATACATTAATTTGTGGATATATGAATAAAACACATGTGAATGTGAGTGAATCTCCAGTGTTTTATTTTATCTGCTGCTTCTCTGATGCTCTTCAGCACTTTTACCCTGGTGTGCGTGTGTGTGCGTGTGTGTGTGTGTGTGTGTGTGCGTGTGTGTGTGTGTGTGTGTTTGTGTGTGTGTGTGTTCCAGACTTTCAGAGAGGAACTGTATCGAACTGATCAGTAAGCTGGTGGAGGAGAAGAAGCTGGATGTGATTTACACTCTGGATGGAAAAGAACTCATCACACCATCACACATCTGCAAAGAAATACGTGATGAGCTCTACACACACGGAGGTAAAGAGTATGTGTGTGTGTTTACAGGTTTATGTTACAGGTGTGTATGTGTGTAACAGGTAGAGTTATTTTTGTTAGAGAAGTGTGTGTATAGTTGAGTTATTGTGTAATTAATAATTTGTGTGTTTGTGTGTTGAAGGGAGGATTAATATAGTGGATCTGCAGAAGGTGAGTGTGTTTCATTTCATTACACTGTTTTATGTGTGTGTTTGTTTAAATATTTATGATTTATGTAAGACTGTAAATGTACTCAAATGTGCATAATCCATTAGCTATTGTGTGTGTGTGTGTGTGTGTGTGTGTGTGTGTGTGTGTGTGTGTAGATCATTAACGTGGATCTGGTTCATGTAGAGAGTCGAGCAAATGAAGTGGCTAAATCAGATCGAGGAACTCAGATTATTCTGGGACAGCTGATTAATGAGTAAGATGTGTTTCTTCGTTTTATTGATTTATAATTTCTTCGACATCATGCTTTCTCACCACCACCTCCACATCCACCACCTCCACATCCACCACCTTCACCTCCATCTCCTCTATCATCTCCAAATACTTTTATATTTCAACACTTCATTGAGAGTACCTTGATTCAAATTAAGTTTTCTTTGTGTGTGTGTTTGCGCGTGTGTGTGTTTGCTTGCATGTGTGTGTGTGTGTGTGTGTGTGTGTGTGTTTTTGCGTGTGTGTGTTTGCGCGTGTGTGTTTGCGTGTGTGTTTGCGTGTGTGTGTGTGTTTGTGTGTGCATGTGGTATCAGACAGTACCTGGATCAGCTGTGTGAGGAGGTGAATGATAAACTGCAGGAGTCTGGACAGGTGAACATCACTGAACTTAGCAAAACTCACCAGCTACCAGCAGAGTTCCTCACACAGGTACACACACACACACACACACACACACACACACACACACATACACACACATACACACACATACAGAAAATCCCTATTATAATAATCCTAAGTAGCTGTGTATAACTCACTCTACCTGCTTCAGCACTGTGCTGCCCTTTGACCCCCCCCCCCCCCCCCCATTATTCATATGATAAATGTACTGCTGTTCAACACACTTAACATCTATAGAACATGTCTGATAATGTAGTCTTATACTGTTGTGTGTGTGTATGTGTGTGTGTGTAGGAACTGACATTAAGGTTAAACAGGTTGATAGATGGTCGGATCGATCAGTTTAATGGTCTGATCTTCACTCAGAACTTCATCAACCGTCAGAAAGCAAAAATACGAGGATTATTCACCTCCATCAGTAGGTAAATAAGATACACTGTACATAATAACCCTTTAGAACACACACACACACACACACACACACTGTATATACACATGAGACCATCACCGCCAGACTGCTTGTAACACACACATTACACATTGATGTGTTTTCAGACCTACACCAGTGAATACTCTTATTGGTCAGTTTGGCTTACAGGAGAATCTTTTATATTGTAAGTATTTGATTTTTTGTACGTGTGTGTGTGTGTGTGTGTGTAGACATTAGTTTGTCTAGAACGTTTTGCAGGTTTTTAATTATTTCTCTTCAGTGTTCCCAGTAACCTACCATACATTAAAATACATGGTAGCATGATAGCTGAGCAGTTGTGTGGCTTTAGGACATTGTTTGTCAGTAACTTTAACATGGAGCTTAAATCTGGGACCCTATACTCCCAAAACTGATGGTTCTAAAAGGGGCTAAATACTTTATTTAATAGGTTCTAATGGGTTTAAAAACTGTGACTATTAAGATGACTCTGTTACCTTCGCATATGCTTTAAACATCTATACTATCAGGGTAGTATAGATGTAGTAAAACGTTAACAATGTAAATCATTTTTATTTTAGCTTATTATGAAATGTAGTACAATTTTTGGCTACAGCCAGAAGTGCTTAGGTTCAGTTCCCCCCAATCCACTTATAAGTTGCTGGCCTTGCTGTGGATTGGTAATAGCTGTGTGAGGATCTGCTGGGCTGTGTGTACACTTCTGGTCAATATAAAATGGGCTAAACCCAACCCCACCACCAACAAGTTGCCACAGTTGGGCTCCTGAGCAAGGCCCTTAATCCTTAACTGCTTGCTTTGTAATTGGTTATAGTTGTAAGTCACACTAAATAAAATCGTCTGCTAAATATTATAAATGTGAATGTGTGTGCAGCTCTTCTGGAAGAGTTGGTGAATTTGGGGAGGGTGAATGGGTCAGTGGTTGGAGGTCGACAGGATAAAGCTGTGTTTGTTCCTGATGTTTACTGCAGAGCTCAGAGCGCCTGGGTCCAATCCTTTCTAACACACAACTCTTACCTCGGTAATACACACACACACACACACACACACACACGTCCACACACACACACATCATATACAAACTATATACATACACACTACACATATAAACACTGGCTCTGTCTCAAAGCCTGGTGAGCTCTCTACATAGAGAGCATTTAACATCATCCTACGCTCTCCTGAGAAAAAGACTGAGACGCTTTATTCTGACAGAATGTCAAGGATCTCTGAGTGTTTCTTTAATCGTGAAGGCAATCCCAGCATTCAGTGCTTGGTTAAGAAATCAGTCCTGGAATATCCTGGTGTGGATCGTCTCCACTTCGAATTTAAATCCCTTACAAAATCTTTGTTGGGTTTTAAAGGAAGCAAACTAGATATCATATCAAATCAAAATTATGTCGACCATTGATCTTAAAATTGCTGGTGTGGATCAATAAAAATTATTTCTCTGTTTACTGAGAAATCGATGGAAATATACAGACACTTTCTTCATGGATTGTTTTTTGCCCTGACGATACTGTGTAAGCTTTGGGTCTTTACAGACCTTGTTTGTGAGTTTGTTTGACAAATCTGAAGGCTCATTATAGCAGACAGAATTCACCTGAGCACAACTTAAGTGGAGAGTCTAAATCCACTTAGTGAATCCACTGTAAATGATCTGTTTAGAATTTGAGGCGCTGACCCGGCTGGGAATCCCCGACCCAGTGAACTATATTAAGAAACGATTTAAAGACAAGAAGCTAGTTTTCCTGAAGTCCGCTTGTGTGGAGTCGGCCATATTGGACCAGCTGGAGGCTTCAGTGGAAGAAGCAGTGACGTCCGACACCTGGATTGACCTGCAGGTACGAAATTCAACTAGTAATGAACCTTAAGGAATTACTCCTACATTATTATCTGTATTCTATCTAAATAATTTATACTGATCTGTATGTGAAATAATATTTATAACATTATTCATGTTAATGTTTATACTGTAATTATACCCTCCCCTCCACCCCATCCTTCATCTAGCCTCTGTTACCAAGCTGTCTATCAGACGATGATACAGCAATGCTAATTGATCATGTGATGCGGTCGGTGCATGCTCAGTCCAGTGCTCGTGTGCTCGGCACCTCCGTCGTTACTGAGAAGTTTATTAGTAGCTGTATTGCGCTCTTTGGTAACATCATGCAGCAAAAAGCACAGACGGTAAGTAACTTTTATTAAAGCTACACCCACATCTGTACAACTACAGCTACACCCACATCTGTACAGCAGTGTGTATAACTGTATGGGTGTGTGTGTAGGAAATGAAGAATGATCCAGTGATGTTATTAACGGAGGACGATGTGAAGTTATCATCAGTAACGATGGAGAGTTCAGGTGTTAAACGTGAGAAGCGAGAGGAACGCAGGAAGAAAGTTACAGGTAGCATAATATTTATATAAACCTTGTAATAGTTTACTAGTATAAACACAGGTCCTGCACTCACTCATACACACAACACATTTATTTCTTTAAACCAACAATGCATCAGATAAACGTGGGGCATGGTGTATCCACAATCACAAAGTTCACAGCAGGTGTAACCCTGTCCTATCAGCTGTAACAGAGAGTGGAAACTGATGTTCTCACATCAGGCTCAAGTGATTCCAGGTGCAGCATATAAAACCACCTTGTATAAACGGACAAAATATCCTGTGTTTGCACCATAAGGTGCACCTGCTACTTTTATACTATGTGTTGGGAGAGCAATTTAATGATTTCTACTTGAACTCACTTGTACCAATATTAACCCTCTGGAACATAGGGGACCATAAAGGAGTGTATTGATTTTGGTTGTAGTACACTAATTGTACATACTGTTTAGTACAGGGAAATAAGGTTTGGGACACAGCCAAAATAGCCACTGTTTTAATTTAAACCATACTGGCCACCTGGTGTTATAAAATGGCAGAAGAAGATGGGAGTGTTTAATATATCATGTTATTTTGTGTGTGTGTGTGTGTGTGTGTGTGTGTGTGAACACAGAGGGAAGTGGCAGTATACGGACAGGGGGAGGAGGAAACGCCCGGGAAATCAGAACCCGAAAAACCAAAAAGAAGAACAGGAAAAATGATGACAGTGATGATGAGACTCCAACTACACGAAGTAATACAAACACTTTTACATACCCACACACTAACACACAACTACACAAAGTACAACACCCAAGACACAAATAAACACATACAATTGTTTATGCATTATTGCTGCATCACAGCAGCAGTCAAATCATGATTACAATCACCTGAAATCACATACAGTGCTGGCCAAAAGTATTGGCACCCCTGCAATTCTGTCAGATAATACTCAATTTCTTCCAGAAAATACAAATGCTTTGATATTAAAATGTTCATTTAATTTGTCTTCAATGGAAAACCACAAAAAGAATTGTCAAAAAGCCAAATTGGATATAATTCCACACCAAACATAAAAAAGGGGGTGGACAAAAGTATTGGCACCCTTTGAAAAATCATGTGATGCTTCTCTAATTTGTGTAATTAACAGCACCTGTTACTTACCTGTGGCACATAACAGGTGGTGGCAATAACTAAATCACACTTGCAGCCAGTTAAAATGGATTAAAGTTGACTCAACCTCTGTCCTGTGTCCTTGTGTGTACCACATTGAGCATGGAGAAAAGAAAGAAGACCAAAGAACTGTCTGAGGACTTGAGAAGCAAAATTGTGAGGAAGCATGGGCAATCTCAAGGCTACAAGTCCATCTCCAAAGACCTGAATGTTCCTGTGTCTACCGTGCGCAGTGTCATCAAGAAGTTTAAAGCCCATGGCACTGTGGCTAACCTCCCTAGATGTGGACGGAAAAGAAAAATTGACGAGAGATTTCAACGAAAGATTGTGCGGATGGTGGATAAAGAACCTCGACTAACATCCAAACAAGTTCAAGCTGCCCTGCAGTCCGAGGGTACAACAGTGTCAACCCGTACTATCCGTCGGCGTCTGAATGAAAAGGGACTCTATGGTAGGATACCCAGGAAGACCCCACTTCTGACCCGGAGACATAAAAAAGCCAGGCTGGAGTTTGCCAAAACTTACCTGAGAAAGCCAAAAACGTTTTGGAAGAATGTTCTCTGGTCAGATGAGACAAAAGTAGAGCTTTTTGGGAAAAGGCATCAACATAGAGTTTACAGGAAAAAAAACGAGGCCTTCAAAGAAAAGAACACGGTCCCTACAGTCAAACATGGCGGAGGTTCCATGATGTTTTGGGGTTGCTTTGCTGCCTCTGGCACTGGACTGCTTGACCGTGTGCATGGCATTATGAAGTCTGAAGACTACCAACAAATTTTGCAGCATAATGTAGGGCCCAGTGTGAGAAAGCTGGGTCTCCCTCAGAGGTCATGGGTCTTCCAGCAGGACAATGACCCAAAACACACTTCAAAAAGCACTAGAAAATGGTTTGAGAGAAAGCACTGGAGACTTCTAAAGTGGCCAGCAATGAGTCCAGACCTGAATCCCATAGAACACCTGTGGAGAGATCTCAAAATGGCAGTTTGGAGAAGGCACCCTTCAAATCTCAGGGACCTGGAGCAGTTTGCCAAAGAAGAATGGTCTAAAATTCCAGCAGGGCATTGTAAGACACTCATTGATGGTTACCGGAAGCGGTTGTTCGCAGTTATTTTGTCTAAAGGTTGTGCTACCAAGTATTAGGCTGAGGGTGCCAATACTTTTGTCCGGCCCATTTTTGGAGTTTTGTGTAAAATGATAATTGATTAGACTTTTTTTTCATTCTCTTTTGTGTTTTTTCATTGCAAGCAAAATAAATGAAGATATTAATACCAAAGCATTTGTGATTGCAATCATTTTCTGGAAGAAATTGAGTATTATCTGACAGAATTGCAGGGGTGCCAATACTTTTGGCCAGCACTGTATGTTTTTTTTCTTTTTATTATCCCTATGATCCCTAAATCCTTAACCTTTTCCTGTTCCAACTTTTTTGGAATGTATATCAGGCCTGAAATGCAGAAATGGATGTTTCTTGAAAAATAAAATGAAGCTGATCAGACAAAACATGAAATGCATGAAATGTTCATATTGTCTGCAATGAAATAAAATCTAAATATTTTTTTTATTTAATTTGCCAGCTGATGCCAGTTTCTGATGTGGGGTTGTAATATGTGTGGATGTAGATAAGCAGGTGGAGGTGTTTCTCTCTGTGGATGAGATAATGGAGGTGTTGGAGGAGAAGGTGTGTGATTGTCCAGATGAAACGCTGCAGCTCATTGCTCAGGAGCTTGTCAGGTACAATCTCATAATCATCACCTGTATACTTTAAACTGAAAGTAACATAACATGTTTAGCCAATCACATTACTCGTTTCCCAGCCTTAAGAGTGGACGTGTCTGATTTTCCAGGCCTTTGTCAAAGGCGTACCAGGACGTGGTCCGCTCTGTGTTCCAGTCCTCCAGTTCCTCCTCTGCCTCTGCTGGGAAACGTAGACAGACAGCCAAGGAGCTGCAGGAAGAGATGAACACCCTCTATACCAACATCCGGGTACTTGAGAAGAGCATCAAACACTTCTCAGGTTTGTTAATTACTCGCAACCCTGAACATTACAACTTACCTAAAATATTTTACATTTATTATTATTATTGTTATTATTATTATCATCATTAATTTTATGTTTACATTCAAATTCTAAAATAAATACATTTGAAGTTCACTTCTTCACTGTTATTAAATAAATGTACTCTAAAAATTTAAAAAATAAAACCTTTTTACTCTAATCTGAGGTAAAAACTTTAACATTTGGTTATTAGTTAATTAAAAGCTTATTTTTGGGATAAGTTTTATGGAAGTTAGTGAAATAGCAACTATTAATGTCGTAACATTTAAGTTTTATATTTTAATGTCAAATTACTATTAGTGTCAGTCATTTAAAGTGTCTGTAGTGCATTAAATAAGTTTATAGAGTTCAGCAAATTAATAGCATTTTGTGTTTTTTATTATTTAGGCAGTTTTTCTGTACCATTTTTCTGTACTTCAGCTGCTCATCTGGAATCTGTAAAGTTGTTTTGAAATTATGTGTGTGTGTAGATGATGTACAGGTCCACATTGTGAAACACATCTTGAAATCAGTTTGTACTGATCTAACAAACACCCTGATCAACTTCCTGTCATCTGATCACATGATCACCATTGATGATCCCAACACCATCACTGCTGAGGTCAGTAATGCTGTTATAGTAACTGGGTAAATGGGCTTTTGGGTTAACTACTGTGGGTGTGATCACCTAATCTATTGTGCCTTGTGCCTTTGGTTTGGGAAGGAGAAATGTAAGGTGTGTGTGGGTGGGGGGTATTTTTGGATATAGCACATGATCATTTACATAAATAAAATAATATAATATGAAAACATAATATTTACCTTTTTAAACGAGCACTGATACTTGAGGTTATAAAATAAGTGTGTGTGTGCTTGTGACTGTACAGTTTAGGTTGAAGATCCTCACTAAACTTCCTGATGAGATTAAAGCTCCATTGATGAAGCTGAACACCAGCTTAAACGGGAAAGTAAGTAAACACACATGAGTACACATTTTTTAAATGTCCAGAGTTTTTAAATTTGATTGAAAAAAAAAAACAACTATCAACAATCATTAAAGAAAAAAACCTTTTTAATTATATAAAGAGTAGTATGATAACCAGCATTATTGATTAAATGCACCAATTGTTCATATTTTAGCAGCTTAATGAAGTGCTAATGCTAACATGAGTAATTCTATGAGTAGTGTACTGGACTAGTAATCTGTAGGTTGCTGGTTAAAACCACAGCAGCCAGGTTGCAATTGAGCAAGGCTCTTAACCCTCAGTTGCTTGGATTGAGTTCAATAACAATTGCACAATGCTTTGGGTAAAAGTGTCAGCTAAATACAGTAAATGTAAATCATCTTATGTTATCTCAACATCATCGTAACCAAAACATTTTCTGATAGAGCTCTGTGTGTGTGTGTGTGTGTGTGTGTGTGTGTGTGTGTGTAGAGTATAGAGGATTTTCTGTGCAGTGTTGAAGCTGCGGCTGAAGATTGTGGTGTCCTGCTGAAGAAAGGAGATAAAAAACGAGAAAAGTAACCACACACACACACACACACACACACACACACACACACACACACACAGAGGTACAACTTTTATTTCCAGCTAGATTAAGGATTACGAATAGAGAAGAAGGATAACTAAGATAAAAAGATAAAACCGTACAAATTGTAAGAAAACAGTCTGATATTAATCTTTGTGGCCACTTCAGTCTTTGCTTCCCCATTAGCACTTCCATCCCCACTGGTAATGGAAGTGCTAATGGGAAGCAAAGACTAAATTGAAGCAAAGACTGAATGGGCCACAAAGATTAATGGCAGTTTTTTTCACTAACCCTAACCCTAGTCCTTTATTTTTGATCAGTATTTGTTTCCTGTCTGGACCTGTGTGTGTTTGTGTGTGTTACAGACAGGTGATGATGGTACATAAAAACTCTCTGATGGAACAGTTAAAGGCGGCGGATGATGAAGCACTCGTTCTGCATCTTTCAGTTCTACTTATGTTTCAGCAACACATGCACTGCATGCTGCTTGCTCCTGGACGCTGTGTGTCCAACATCATTTACACACTGCAGAGTAAAATCCCTCAGGTAAGAGTACACACACACACACACACACACACACACACACACGCCAGTAAACTTCCTGAAACCAGAAGCCAGAAGAGAATGTATACCATTTATTAGGTGTTTAGTGGTTGTATGTATGTATGTGTGCTTCTGTATCAGGAACAGTACCAGCTGCTGGCTCAATATCACTCGCTGGTGGTAAAACGGTTGGTGGAGAAAAAGACGGAGCAGGTGGAGGGAGAGAGTGATGGCTCTGATGAGCTAAAAGAAATACAGCGTCTCCGAACCGATATGAAAGAGCTTGTCCTTTCATCCAGAAAAATGTCCACCACTGAGCAGTAAGAATAACCAGGAAAGCATACAGCACTATGCTTAAGATGGATCAGAGGAACATCCACCGCTAAACAGTGATAAAAATCAGAGCATCTACTACTAAGTGATGAAAACAAGTAGAAGATTTAGGTGTTTGTTGCAGCTCACTTCTGATTTTATGCTTATTAAAACAGAAACTCTTAAACATTGTATTTTGTGTTCATTTACACCTTTACCCATGTATCTGTATACCAAATAATAGGAAGCTACCACTATATACTGAATCAGAAAAATGTATAGATGTGTAAGTTTTGCCCTATGTTGTTTATAAAGAACACTTTTAATTTGTAACTTTTCTAAATGAAATCTCTGGATCAAATGTATGCAACATGTAAATTCCCATTTATAATTTAATTTACTGTTTTTCATTTTTCCCCCGCTGCACAACAGTTTGTTTAAGAATCTAAATGAATTCCATTGACTGTTTAACTTAATTTTCTCATGTTTAAATATTTAAAAAATAGCCTGTCTAAACAATCCTCCTAACAATTACCAATCCAATGATCTTTTAACAGTATAGCAATTAATGACCCAGCTATTACTTGGGATAAAACACCGAGCAAAATCTTATCAACACATGAGCAATGACAACAGGATTGCTTAAGCTCCATAATCATCCATTTTTTCTGGTACCGCAATAGAAGTTTAAGTTCTGCTTGTATCATGGTATAAATTAATAGTTTAAACTTTAGTAACAATTACAAATACATCACTGTGGTCCTTAAATCGTACCTGTATAGACAACATGACATTGACAACACGTTTTATAAAGATATTAAAATGATTCTGCAAGACTAACACATTTATTGTACAACTTTATTTTAATATTGTATTGAATATAATTGACTTGTAGAAGACACATCAGCATCAGTATTACAAGCAGCTCTATCTTTGATGTACAAAGTACTGCACTGTGTAGAGAACTCAGTTTATTCTGAAGGGATTATGAGTTCTAATCCCTCTGAACCCTACACTCTTTGTAGTGATAAATCTAAAGTGGAATGAAAACAGCATCTGAGCAAAAGTCTAAAAGTTCAATATTGTAAGACTGAAAACGCTGCAGAGAATGCCGGAAGTATAAACCAGTTATAATGAGGGTTTAAGTCCCTTGCTTTTTATTTTAGTTGGAATGGAGAGTTGTATTATTAGTTTACAAGCTAAATCGGAACTGTTTATCGGAAGTGGTTAAGGTACTGGACTAGTAAACAGAAGGTTGCCGGTTCAAGCCCCGCCACCACCAAGTTGCCACTGTTGGGTCCCTGAGCAAGGCCCTTAACCCTCAATTGCTCATCGTGTTCTGCTCATTGTGTAAGTGGCTTTGGATAAAAGCGTCTGCTAAATGCTGAAAATGTAAATGTAACACCGCCACAGCGTACACACGCGAGACAGATAAGGCATGCCGTTTTAACATAAAATGGCTTTCGTCTGATTATCTGTAATTAAATTCTGGATATCTTAATATGAGTTTTGACTAGTAACAATCACATTTTGACGATCCGGAATGGCAATTCAAGATATCTGCATTTACAATCTGACTAGTAAGAAGAACAAGTCATGGCAGGCCGTTTTAACATAAAATTGGCTTCACCACCTTTACATTACAGATATCTGTAATTCATTTATGACTAGACATATTACTTAATTAAGATATCTCTAATTATATTTTGACTAGGTAAAATACCAATTTGAGATATCTCTAATTACATTCTAACCCTAGTATAAATGACGTAAGATTTATCGTTGAGTTGTATGGAGGCTCCAGTTCAAGATATCTGCTATTAATTACTGACTATCTCAAACGTACATTTCAGATATCTACAATTAAATTATGACTAGTCATTAAGTAAATTACAGATATCTCGCTTTTTGTTCTGATTAGTCATAATTGCAATTAGAGATATCTTAAATGTCGTCATTATTTAAGATATCTTAAATGTGTTTTTAGATATCTGAAACTAAGATCCGATTAGTGCAAATTAAATTGCAGATATCTTGAAAGCAAATGATGACTAGGCAAAACTAAGTTAGGGATATCCAGAACTGTATTTTTGACTAGTCAAAAGTCCTTTTAAGATATCTCCAAATACATTAAAGATATCTTAACATTTTTTCATCTAGACGGCTTTTGAATATCGGATATCTTGAATTATCATTCTGAATAGTCAGAATGTGTTTGTAGATATCTTGAATGATCATTCTGTCCAGTCAAAACGTCCCAGATTTACGTAGGATTTTAGCGCTTAGTTTATGAAGCATTTTGGTATTGTTTGCATTTACATTTTTACATTTACATTTTCTGCATTTAGCAGACGCTCTTATCCAGAGCGACTTACAGAAGTGCTTCCATAGTGAACATTTCATTTCTCAAGTTTTAGTAAACTACAGTCAAAGAACACGAATCTGCTGAAACCTGTTAGAACCAAAGTGTTTTTTTGTTTTTTCCCAATAATGAAATGGAAAAAAAAAAAATGTTAGTAAATAGGTATAGGTCAGCTTAAGTGTTTAGTAAAAAGGTGATGAAGGTTTTTAATCGTTTTTTAAAGACAGCGAGAGACTCAGATGTTCGGACAGACAGAGGAAGTTCATTCCACCACTTGGGTGCTAGAACAGAGAAGAGCCTTGATGCTTGTCTTCCTTTAGTCCTGGGTGAAGGCTCAAGTCGAGCGAGACTAGTGGCTCGAAGGTTGCGTGGTACAGAGCGGGGTTTGATTAGACCACGAAGGTAGCTTGGGGCTGGTCCATTTTTGGCTTTGTAGGCGAGCATCAGTGTTTTAAACTGAATGCGTGCAGCTACAGGAAGCCAGTGAAGAGAACGCAGCAGTGGGGTGATGTGGCAGTGTTTGGGCTGGTTAAAAACCAGACGGGCAGCTGCATTTTGAATGAGTTGCAAGGGTTTAATAGTGGACATGGGAGCTCCTGCCAGGAGGGAGTTGCAGTAGTCCAACCGTGAGATTACAAGTGATTGGACCAGAATCTGGGTAGCTTCCCTGGAGAGAAATGGTCGAATCTTCCTGATATTGTACAGGAGGAACCGGCACGATCTTGTCATGTGGGCTATGTAAGGAGAGAAGGTCAGCTGGTTATCCAGGACAATACCAAGGCTTCTTACCTTATCAGATGGTCTGATCTGGGAGTCATCAAGAGAAATGAGAAGGTCCTGGGTTGGAGACTGATCTCCGGGAATGAGCAACATCTCTGTCTTGCTGGGATTAAGTTTCAGATGATGAGCTGACATCCATTGTGAGATATCTCGCAGACATGCTGAGATGCGAGCTGAGACTTGTGTGTCTGAAGGAGGAAATGACAGAACAAGCTGAGTGTCATCTGCATAGGAGTGGTAGGAGAAGCCATGGGAGGCTATGACCTTACCCAGAGAGCGGGTGTAGATAGAGAAAAGAAGTGGGCCAAGTACAGAGCCCTGAGGAACACCGGTTGAGAGAGTGCATGGGGGAGTTATGGAACACTCCTACTTCCAGGTAGGAGGCCATCCATTGCCATGCTGAACCTGTTACTCCAAGGTTGGAGAGAGTGGACAAGAGAATGCTGTGATTCACTGTGTTGAAGGCTGCAGAGAGGTCAAGAAGAATGAGGACCGATGACAGTTTGGCTGCTTTGGCTGCATGAAGCTTCTCAGTAACAGCTACAAGTGCTGTTTCCGTAGAATGCGCTGCCTTGAAGCCAGACTGGTACGGATCGTGGAGGTCATTCTGAGTAAGAAAGGCAGATAGTTGGTTATAGACAGCACGTTCAAGAATTTTGGATAGAAAAGAGAGGAGTGAGACAGGTCTGTAGTTGTTAATGTCTGTAGTGTCTAGTGTAGGTTTCTTAAGAAGGGGAATGACCTGAGCCTTTTTAAAAGCAGTAGGGACAACACCTGATGTCAGGGAGTTGTTGATGATGGGTGTGATGAAGGGGATCAGGTCCTGTGAGATGTCTTTAAGGATGGTGGATGGTATAGGGTCGAGTGTGCATGTGGTGGGATTGCTGGAGGAGCTGTGTAACCTCATCCATGGTGAGTGGGGTGAAGCTGGTGAGTGTGTTGGTGGGTTGAGGGTCAGTTGAAAGTGGGTCAGTCGGAGAGAAGGTTTGATTGATTTTGTCAATCTTGTCCTGAAAGAATGTTGCAAAGTCAGTAGCAGTGTGAGAGGCAGATGGGGGAGGAGGAGGAGGGTTCAGAAGAGAGGAAAAGATAGCATGAAGCTTACGTGGGTCAGCAGCAGATTGTTCAAGCTTGGCTTTGTAAAAACATGTTTTTGCAGCAGTCACGCCGGATGAGAACCTGGACAGCAGATCGTGGAAAGAGTGGAGATCAACACCGAGCTTAGATTTCCTCCACTTTCTCTCAGCTGCCCTTAATTCTCTTCTGCTGCTGCGCAATGCATCTGAAAGCCAAGGAGCAGGGTGAGAAGGTTTTCCTCGTTTGAGGCTAAGAGGACAGAGCTGATCGAGGGATGTTGAAAGAGAAGAGAGTAGAGTATTAGTTGTGTAGTTGAGTGGAAGGGTAGCAAGCATGTCAGGGTTAGGTAGTGAAGTTAGGGTGTTGGAGAGCAACAGGGAGGAAGATAAAGAGTGAAGATTGGGGCGTGTTTTAAGGGTGTAAGTGTGGTTGGAGGTAGAGAGAGTTGGGAGATGGAGAGAGAAGGACACAAAGTGATGGTCGGAAAGGTGAAGTGGGGTGACGGTGAGGTCCAGAACAGAAGCTGGACGGCTGAAGACCAGGTCCAGAAGATTGCCACCTTTGTGTGTCGGAGGGCTGTGGTTAAAAAGGAGGTCGAAAGATGAAAGAAGAGGAAGAAGACAGGAGGACTGAAGTGTAGGGAGATTAAAGTCACCAAGAAGAGTCAGAGGAGTTCCATCTGAAGGGAAGAAACTCAGAAGAACATCCAGCTCTTCTATGAAGTCTCCCAATGAGCCAGGCGGTCTGTAGATGACAATGATGTGAGGAGTAATTGGAAAAGTAACAGTAATAGCATGAAATTCAAAGGATGAAATGTTAAGGTGAGAAACATTCACAGGAGTGAAGTGCCATTTCCTGGTCAAGAGCAAACCTGTACCACCACCCCTGCCAGATCCTCTCGGTGTATCAATTTTATCATTGATTTGCTAATCAGTAGTCTGCATGCGATGTCAGGCCAGTCGAACTCACTTTCTCATGTTTTTAACACGATTTTTAGTGCTGCAGCTCGTGCTCGAAGTTTTTAAAAAAGATTTATTTATGAGCACTGTACAATTATCACATTTATAGTGTGCTACAAACACTGGTATTAGTGTGCTATAAACACTGGTATTAGTGTGCTACAAACACTGGTATTACTGTGATATAAACACTGGTATTAGTGTGCTACAAACACTGGTATTAGTGTGCTATAAACACTGGTATTAGTGTGCTACAAACACTGGTATTACTGTGATATAAACACTGGTATTAGTGTGCTACAAACACTGGTATTAGTGTGCTACAAACACTGGTATTAGTGTGCTACAAACACTGGTATTACTGTGATATAAACACTGGTATTAGTGTGCTACAAACACTGGTATTACTGTGATATAAACACTGGTATTAGTGTGCTACAAACACTAATATTACTGTGATATAAACACTGGTATTAGTGTGCTACAAACACTGGTATTACTGTGATATAAACACTGGTATTAGTGTGCTATAAACACTGGTATTAGTGTGCTACAAACACTGGTATTACTGTGATATAAACACTGGTATTAGTGTGCTACAAACACTGGTATTAGTGTGCTACAAACACTGGTATTACTGTGATATAAACACTGGTATTAGTGTGCTACAAACACTGGTATTACTGTGATATAAAAACTGGTATTAGTGTGCTACAAACACTGGTATTAGTGTGCTATAAACACTGATTAGAGTTGTAGTGTACAGTAGCTCTGTGAGTGAAGGTATTTATAACCGGTGCTGTAACCGACTGTGTTCAGTGTTAAACTCTTCTGTCGGTGTTAAATCAGTCCTGTGATGTGAGGTGATTAATAACATGTAGCGCGTGCAGCTCTAAATGTAAACAAAGTGCTCAATGTTAGCAACAGTGTTTACACCGGTGTATTGTGGGAAATAGAGTTTATCATTCTGAATGAAACAGAAAGTTTGGACTGTGACTAGACCAACACATACAGCAATGACGTCACTCCATTACGCTCTGTGCATTAGCATAGCCAACAGATTTTCTCAAATGATTTTCTTTAAAAGTGCCGTTATTAAACCCCTGATTAAAAAACCTAATCTTGATCCATATGTACTATCTAATTATAGGCCAATTTCAAATCTTCCTTTTGTCTCTAAGATATTAGAAAAAGTCGTTTCCAAACAGTTATGCTCTTATTTGAATGAAAATTGTATTCATGAAAAATTTCAATCTGGATTTAGACCCAACCATAGTACCGAAACCGCATTAATTAGAGTAGTTAACGAGTTGTTAATGTCTTCTGATAATGGATGTGTCTCTTTTCTTGTTCTATTAGATCTTAGTGCAGCGTTTGATACGGTCGATCATAACATTTTACTGGATAGGTTAGAAAATACAATAGGTGTTAAAGGACTCGCACTCTCTTGGTTCAAATCATATTTGACAGACCGCTCGCAATTTCTTTATGTAAATAATAAATGCTCGGAAACTACAAAAGTAAAGTATGGTGTTCCACAGGGGTCAGTACTGGGACCGCTATTATTTACACTCTATGCTTCCACTAGGAGAAATTATTCATAAACATGGCATAAATTTTCACTGCTATACAGATGACACACAGCTGTATACAGTGTATCACAAAAGTGAGTACACCCCTCACATTTCTGCAGATATTTAAGTATATCTTTTCATGGGACAACACTGACAAAATGACACTTTGACACAATGAAAAGTAGTCTGTGTGCAGCTTATATAACAGTGTAAATTTATTCTTCCCTCAAAATAACTCAATATACAGCCATTAATGTCTAAACCACCGGCAACAAAAGTGAGTACACCCCTAAGAGACTACACCCCTAAATGTCCAAATTGAGCACTGCTTGTCATTTTCCCTCCAAAATGTCATGTGATTTGTTAGTGTTACTAGGTCTCAGGTGTGCATAGGGAGCAGGTGTGTTCAATTTAGTAGTACAGCTCTCACACTCTCTCATACTGGTCACTGAAAGTTCCAACATGGCACCTCATGGCAAAGAACTCTCTGAGGATCTTAAAAGACGAATTGTTGCGCTACATGAAGATGGCCAAGGCTACAAGAAGATTGCCAACACCCTGAAACTGAGCTGCAGCACAGTGGCCAAGATCATCCAGCGTTTTAAAAGAGCAGGGTCCACTCAGAACAGACCTCGCGTTGGTCGTCCAAAGAAGCTGAGTGCACGTGCTCAGCGTCACATCCAACTGCTGTCTTTGAAAGATAGGCGCAGGAGTGCTGTCAGCATTGCTGCAGAGATTGAAAAGGTGGGGGGTCAGCCTGTCAGTGCTCAGACCATACGCCGCACACTACATCAAATTGGTCTGCATGGCTGTCACCCCAGAAGGAAGCCTCTTCTGAAGTCTCTACACAAGAAAGCCCGCAAACAGTTTGCTGAAGACATGTCAACAAAGGACATGGATTACTGGAACCATGTCCTATGGTCTGATGAGACCAAGATTAATTTGTTTGGTTCAGATGGTCTCAAGCATGTGTGGCGGCAATCAGGTGAGGAGTACAAAGATAAGTGTGTCATGCCTACAGTCAAGCATGGTGGTGGGAATGCCATGGTCTGGGGCTGCATGAGTGCAGCAGGTGTTGGGGAGTTACATTTCATTGAGGGACACATGAACTCCAATATGTACTGTGAAATACTGAAGCAGAGCATGATCCCCTCCCTCCGGAAACTGGGTCGCAGGGCAGTGTTCCAGCATGATAATGACCCCAAACACACCTCTAAGACGACCACTGCTTTATTGAAGAGGCTGAGGGTAAAGGTGATGGACTGGCCAAGCATGTCTCCAGACCTAAACCCAATGGAACATCTTTGGGGCATCCTCAAGCGGAAGGTGGAGGAGCGCAAAGTCTCGAATATCCGCCAGCTCCGTGATGTCGTCATAGAGGAGTGGAAAAGCATTCCAGTGGCAACCTGTGAAGCTCTGGTAAACTCCATGCCCAGGAGAGTTAAGGCAGTTCTGGGAAATAATGGTGGCCACACAAAATATTGACACTTCAGGAACTTTCACTAAGGGGTGTACTCACTTTTGTTGCCGGTGGTTTAGACATTAATGGCTGTATATTGAGTTATTTTGAGGGAAGAATAAATTTACACTGTTATATAAGCTGCACACAGACTACTTTTCATTGTGTCAAAGTGTCATTTTGTCAGTGTTGTCCCATGAAAAGATATACTTAAATATCTGCAGAAATGTGAGGGGTGTACTCACTTTTGTGATACACTGTATATCAGCCAAACCAAATGATACTGACACAATCAGTAAGATAGAAGATTGTGTAAACGACATAAAAAACTGTATGTTGTGTAATTTTCTTTTACTTAATTCAGATAAAACTGAGGTTTTACTTGTTGGCTCTAAAGCTGCAAGAGACAAGTTGTCTAACCTGGTGCTAAACTTAAACACGTTCTCTGTTACTCCCAGCCCAGATGTAAAAAACTTGGGTGTCACAATAGATTCAGATCTTTCCTTTGATACGCACGTTAATAATATTACTAGAGTTGCTTTCTATCATTTGCGTAATATTTCTAAAATAAGAAATATACTATCTGTTAATGACGCCAAAAAACTGATCCATGCGTTTATAACTTCTGGGTTAGATGATTGTAATGCTCTTCTAACTGGATGCTCTGGTAGATCCATAAACAAACTCCAGTTTGCAGCAGCAGCTCGAGTGCTAACTAGAACTAAAAAATTTGATCATATTACTCCTGTTCTATCATCTCTACACTGGCTGCCAGTTAAATACCGCATTGATTACAAAATACTTTTACTAACCTATAAAGCGCTACATGGTCTGTACCACAGTATCTGAGTGAACTTATTAATCACTACAACCCAACGCGTCCACTTCGTTCACAAGATGCAGGGTTACTTATAGTTCCTAAAATTAAAAAGACCACAGCTCATGGAAGAGCATTTTCTTACAAAGCTCCACAACTCTGGAATAATCTTCCTGCCTCTGTTCGGGATTCGGACACAGTCTCAATGTTTAAGTCTAGACCAAAAACATATTTATTTTCTCAGGCTTTTGATTAGTATAGACAGAGGAGCAGAGCTTGGGGGTTCTTTGTCATAGAAACTTGTGGTGATCAGGGATGTTGGGTTGCTGTCTTGTCCGATCACTCCGGTTTGGGTAGGACAGGTGGGCACTGATGTCCTGTGAAAGCCTTCATGACCTTGTTACCTGCTTGCTCTCCCTTTTAGTTATGCTGTAATATTTAGGGCTGCCGGAGTCTGAAACTCTTTGTAAAACTGTTTTACTCAACTAGCATTGTACATTATTAACTACATTCTTTGTTGTTTTACTCCAAAGGCGTTCTGATGGAAACCTGTTTACCCGCCGAGGTTAAGGATTAAAGTCGAGACTGCCATGACAACTATGCTGCTCCTGCCGGATGTGATGGGTCTGGAGTAATTGCACCAAGAATGACAAGAAATCACTACAGACTTTATTGAAGACTACACCGAATAATAACTCTATTATTATTTATCTATTTATCTATTTATTACCAGTTATAACTTTTAGATCATTTAATTCTGTGTTTGTATGCTTTGTGTAAATCGTGCATTTATTTAAAGTATCCTCCAGGCCACCCAAGAAGGACGGGCCCTGCTGAGTCTGGTTCCTCTCAAGGTTTCTTCCTGTAATTTTCAGGGAGTTTTTCCTTGCCACAGTCGCCCTCGGCTTGCTCAACAGGGGTTTTTGTATCTGTTGGTCCTGGATTTTGTAAAGTTGCTTTGAGACAATGTCTATTGTAAAAAGCGCTATATAAATAAAGTTGACTTGACTTGTTCAGAAGACATCCCTGCCTTGTAATGATGTGTAACCCTAGATCTGTTCAGAGCTTTTCAGACTTTTTAAATTTAATGCATGTTGCTTAGTCTGTGTGCAGTCAAACCAGAGTTTTTATATGGGCACAGAGAGATCAGCAGCTGCAGGTAATCATAATCGCTAATGAGGAATCAGGAGACCACAAAACAAAGTTCAGTGTTGAAATGAACTTTCTAAACTACCACATTCATCATTAAGTTGGTGTCCGTATATTTTTGGCGTATTTAATCAGACTGACTGAACAAATGGAATCCGTTTAACCTACAAAGGTCAAAGGTTACCAGAGTAAGCTAACAGTGTTCCATACATCACACAGTAATTGTGTAATTGTGTGTGTGTGTGTGTGTAATAAAAGTGTTGTGTGTTTCTCCTACAGGTGTGTGTGAGTTGGTATTATCATGCTGTCGAGGCTGCGCGTCAGTGTTTGGCCGTGTTTGAGTGTGTGTTGTTGGGCACATACTAAAGGAAAGGGTAAACCGCTGATGCTCAACCCCCATACTAACAAGGTAAAACACACACACACACACACATGTGTATGAGTCTGGAAAGTGTTAGTGCAGTGACTCAGCAGAAGTTTTACTTCCAGAGGAATCTAAAGATGATGTCAGACCCCCTGCAAAAGTACATTTACACTTACTCACCCACCCACCCACTCACCCACCCACCCACTCACTCACTCACTCACCCACCCACCCACTCACTCACCCAACCACCCACCCACCCACCCACTCACTCACCCACCCACCCACTCACTCACCCACCCACTCACTCACCCACCCACCCACTCACTCAGTGTGTGTGTGTGTGTGTGTGTGTGTGTGTGTGTGTGTGTGTAGAGGGTTGTTTATCTCTATTATGGATCAGGGGCACATTCGCTCCATCTTGGACAACTGGCCTGAAACTAATGTCAAGGTACTACAGCTAACACACTCAACACACACACACACACACACACACACACACACACACACACACACACACATCACACACATACACTGACACACTCTTGCTCTGTAAGTCTGACCTACCAAACCATGAAAGATCTGCACTGATTTTTAAGTTCTAGTTATGGCAGAGAGAAGCACCACCAAACAAAGTCTTCAATAGTCAAAGCTTGTTTTCAGCACCATCCCCCCCTCCCCCCCTTCATCACACCTACCAATTAATTAATCTGTTATTAGGTTAAGATCTGGCAACCCTGATCATAGGGGGCATCTATCTTTATATGGCTGGATTTTTTTTTCTGCGCATAAGATTTTACAGATATGAACTTGTTAGCTTACAGTTTCAGTTTACATTTACATGGGCTGCATTTGAAATGTCCAGACATACTATGTAATATAGTAATGATCTATTGTTGTTACTAACAATGCCCATTTTGTAGTTGTGTAGTATATTTTTTATTCTGGTATGTTAATATGATGTTATGTTACAGTTAATGAGACTGGAGTAATGTTGTGTTCTTAAAGTCCTCATTCATCGCTCTTTGCAGGAGTCTAACAATTAGTGGTGTGTTTGTGTGTTTGTTTTCAGGCAGTGGTGGTGACGGATGGGGAGAGGATTTTGGGATTGGGGGATCTGGGTGTGTATGGGATGGGGATTCCTGTAGGGAAGTTGTGTTTATACACCGCATGTGCTGGAATCAGACCTGAGAGCTGCCTGCCTGTCTGTATCGACGTGGGAACAGATAACGAGGTGACACACACACACACACACACACACACACACACACACACACACACACACACACACACACCTATAGCTGCTATGAAATTAGTTACTATGAAAAGTGTTAGGTGAGGGGCAGGGCAGGATAAGTCACTTATCACTGGAAGTACTGAGATCAGCAGGTTTCAATTAAATCTTAATACTGAACTTTATACCTGTGCTCATGACTCGAAGAGCCAAAAGAAAACATTTTGATGGTCAAGAAAACAGAAGGATTTTGGCAACCACAACGCTTTTCGCTTCCTCAAGAAGTACCGGCATCGCTACTGCACGTTCAATGATGATATCCAGGGTAAACACCAGGCCAGAACGGTACTTGCTTGCTAGTAGTGAAATGTAAGGATAAAAGCATCATGTCTTGTTCTGAAGAACAATCTGGTCATCAGACATGTAAAGAAATGAAAGTAGGACAGGAGAGAGAAAAAGAAAGAGAGGAGAGTTTTACATTCAGGTGTTTTGGCATTAAAATGACATGTAAAGTGTGGAAGAGGAAATGTAGCACTTTTCTTATGGATAGTCACAGTCTTCCATCAAATACCAAATTCCACTGTCTGCATATGTGGCCTGGAGTGGTAGTGAGACCCTGTGTGATTTTGGTTTCATGGTGCCCAAAATCCCTGGCTTGCCCCGGGCACAGGCACACACACACACACACACACACACACACACACACACACACACACACACACAGCATTGGCAGTCACTCATAATTGAGTATGACTGTCCTCCTTCTTGGTCCTTGTGGGTCTTCAGGTGAGCGTAGAGACCGATTCTGGACCCGATTATTCTTGTGCAGTGTGGACAAGGGAATGTAGTGGTGGTGGATTTGGGTTTGGCCTGTTTGGACGTTGCTCTCTCCATTCTGAGTCTGCGCTTGTCTTGTGCAACATGGCGGAGGTCATCGTTATACAGTGCTGCACCCATACGGACAAGGTTTCAGGTCGCCCTGTCTTTTGCCGTGTCTTCCCAGGTTTTAAGTTCTATGTGGTACTTCTTTAATTAGCACACACACACACACACACACACACACACACACACACACACTGTATTCACATATTGCAGACATCCAAGCAGCAGTAACTCAGTACAGTCCAAACACACAGATACACTTTGACAATACAGCTGTTTGGATGCATCAGTCCTGGGGTTGTGTAGGTAGTAGCGTCTTTAGGTAGGAACCAATATGTGTGGTAATTAAAACCTGTATCAGCTGATTACAGATACTGAAACCCTTCTGTGTGTGTGTGTGTGTGTGTGTGTGTGTGTGTAGGTACAGCATCAGTAGCTCTGGCGGGATTGTGCGCAGCGTGTTGTAGGAAAGCCCATCACTGATCATACAGTTCTGTTCCTGGGAGCTGGAGAGGTATACTCACACACACACACACACACACACACACACACACACACACACACACACACACACACACACACACACACACACACACACACACACACACATATATATATATATATAGTGTCTACTGATTGACTAAAGAAAGATAAATACACCTTTTGTTCCTAACTGTCCACCCACAATCAGTGCTAACAGGGTATGTGTTCCCAAAAAAAAAAAAAGTGTGTGTTTGCTTGTTTAGGTGGTGGAGTTTCTGTACAGTAAAGGAATGGCGTTTCGGTACCCAGAGCCACTGGATAAGGAGGCGTATGTGAGATCCATTGTGTGGAACATGGAGTACAATTCCTTCCTCCCAGACATCTACGAGTGGCCTGGAGTGTCCCATAGTCCTATAGTGGAGTAATCATACACCCTATAGCAGGGGTATTCAACTAAAATTTGAAGAGGGTCCAGTTAGAGAAAATTTCTTGAAGCAAAGGTCCGGAATGTTTAACTATATATACAGTGTATATGTACAGGTACCTAAGATTGTGTCATGGTAGTTGTTTAGTGACTGAACAGAACAGGATAATACAAATGTGTTTTAAGATAGAATATTTTTGATATATACGACTGTCTTGGATGTGCTAAGAATAACAAGGAGCAGACTAATTCAAGGTTAAGTGGAGCCTGTTGTTGGTCAAAATGTAAGAGAATTCAGGCCTAACTGATCATAGAGTAAATTTGATTGTTCATAAAGGATATTAAATAAAGAATCACAAAATTATAAACATGAAATATAAAATGTATTGTAACAGTAGGTGTAGCTCATCAAATGGCTAATGAATGTGCTTTTCTGAGTGTGTGTGTGTGTGTGTGTGTGTGTTATGGTCGGTGTTTGTTTGCCAGTGGGAGTCCGTTTGCTGCTGTAACTCTGGATGATGGCAGGATGGTGATTCTGGGACAGGGGAACAATGCTTACATATTCCCAGGTGTGGATTTGTGTTTTCCTATTTTATTTTTCCAATAATTTGGAAAAATGAATGAGTTGTGGTTTTGGGTCATGAATTCTCTGAGTGTTATTTGGGGTACCTCTGATCTTGGGTCCTGCCAGCGTTTAGAAGCTGTACAAGTAATTACTGAATTTATTTACATCCAGAGGACAAACTTCATCCACAAAAACAATAATAATGATTATCATCTTTATTTAGTGTAAATATATTTTTATTTTGTACTCTTTCACTGTACAGTCTATTATGTTTTTACCTCGACTAATAGAAATGTGTGTGTATGTGTTAGGTGTGGCTCTGGCAGTAATTCTGAGTGGTGTTAGACACATCAGTGATACGGTGTTCCTCGAGGCTGCAAAGGTAAACATTGTTGTGTGTGTGTGTGTGTGTGTGTGTGTGTGTGTGTGTGTGTGTGTGTGTGTGTGTGTGCGTGCACATGCATGTGTTAGGCAACACTCATGCTGCCCATGTTATTAGGATTATTTGCTTATTAATGTAAGTATTAAATCATCCAACCATGTAGCAGCAGCAGCAGCCACCTATAAATTTATAAAGACTCAGATTAAGATCTTTATGTTTACTTTAAACAGCAGAATAGAAAAATGTATAGCTTTCTTGTTGTGTAATAATTTAGGTTGTATTTCTTGATGCAACGGTGGACTGTATTAAGTGATAATGGTTTTCTAAGGTACTTGTTAGTGTATGTGGCTAAATTTATCACAGTATCATGATGGTTTTTAATATGATGCTGATGGTTATAAGGTCACTCACCTTCTCTCTCTCTCTCTCTCTCTCTCTCTCTCTCTCTCTCTCTCAATTCAATTCAATTTGCTTTATTGACATGACAAATTTACATATTTGTATTGTCAAAGCTGACATTAGTATATATAAATATTTGAAAAAAGAACAAGTATATACAGTGTATCACAAAAGTGAGTACACCCCTCACATTTCTGCAAATATTTTATTATATCTTTTCATGGGACAACACTATAGAAATGAAACTTGGATATAACTTAGAGTAGTCAGTGTACAACTTGTATAGCAGTGTAGATTTACTGTCTTCTGAAAATAACTCAACACACAGCCATTAATGTCTAAATAGCTGGCAACATAAGTGAGTACACCCCACAGTGAACATGTCCAAATTGTGCCCAAAGTGTCAATATTTTGTGTGACCACCATTATTTTCCAGCACTGCCTTAACCCTCCTGGGCATGGAATTCACCAGAGCTGCACAGGTTGCTACTGGAATCCTCTTCCACTCCTCCATGATGTCATCACGGAGCTGGTGGATGTTAGACACCTTGAACTCCTCCACCTTCCACTTGAGGATGCGCCACAGGTGCTCAATTGGGTTTAGTCCATCACCTTTACCTTCAGCTTCCTCAGCAAGGCAGTTGTCATCTTGGAGGTTGTGTTTGGGGTCGTTATCCTGTTGGAAAACTGCCATGAGGCCCAGTTTTCGAAGGGAGGGGATCATGCTCTGTTTCAGAATGTCACAGTACATGTTGGAATTCATGTTTCCCTCAATGAACTGCAGCTCCCCAGTGCCAGCAACACTCATGCAGCCCAAGACCATGATGCTACCACCACCATGCTTGACTGTAGGCAAGATACAGTTGTCTTGGTACTTCTCACCAGGGCGCCGCCACACATGCTGGACACCATCTGAGCCAAACAAGTTTATCTTGGTCTCGTCAGACCACAGGGCATTCCAGTAATCCATGTTCTTGGACTGCTTGTCTTCAGCAAACTGTTTGCGGGCTTTCTTGTGCGTCAGCTTCCTTCTGGGATGACGACCATGCAGACCGAGTTGATGCAGTGTGCGGCGTATGGTCTGAGCACTGACAGGCTGACCACCCACGTCTTCAACCTCTGCAGCAATGCTGGCAGCACTCATGTGTCTACTCATGTGTCCAACCTCTGGATATGACGCCGAACACGTGAACTCGACTTCTTTGGTCGACCCTGGCGAAGCCTGTTCCGAGTGGAACCTGTCCTGGAAAACCGCTGTATGACCTTGGCCACCATGCTGTAGCTCAGTTTCAGGGTGTTAGCAATCTTCTTATAGCCCAGGCCATCTTTGTGGAGAGCAAGAATTCTATTTCTCACATCCTCAGAGAGTTCTTTGCCATGAGGTGCCATGTTGAATATCCAGTGGCCAGTATGAGAGAATTGTACCCAAAACACCAAATTTAACAGCCCTGCTCCCCATTTACACCTGGGACCTTGACACATGACACCAGGGAGGGACAACGACACATTTGGGCACAATTTGGACATGTTCACTGTGGGGTGTACTCACTTATGTTGCCAGCTATTTAGACATTAATGGCTGTGTGTTGAGTTATTTTCAGAAGACAGTAAATCTACACTGCTATACAAGCTGTACACTGACTACTCTAAGTTATATCCAAGTTTCATGTCTATAGTGTTGTCCCATGAAAAGATATAATGAAATATTTGCAGAAATGTGAGGGGTGTACTCACTTTTGTGATACACTGTACATAGAAAAAAAAATGGTAAGAAAATATTCAATTTATAGTAAAACAATTGTTCACACAAAAAGAGAGAAAATATTAGTGTGTGTGTGTGTGGTGGGTGTGCGATGTGTGTGGTGTGTGTGTGGTGGGTGTGCGGGGGGGGTGCGGGGGGGGGGGGGGGGTGTTCGCGGGGTGGGTGGGGATTTTATTTGGTGTTTCACTCACTGTCCTGGAGTGTGTGACACTCCTGTACATATCTGGCTGCAGTTGAGGCTGATGGTCCCTCTCCTAATATAATGGCCAGTTTTTCACTGTCTGTCAGTGTTCTGAAGCCGCTCACCTCTCTTCCAAACTGATCAAAATATTTGTGTCTAATTGTTGTGTATTTTGGGCAGCTTAGAAGGAAGTGCACCTCTGTCTCAACCTCACCTGTCCTGCAGTGACCACACAGTCTCTCCTCTCTGGGGATCCAGGACTTTTTTAACCTGCCTCTCTCGATGGCCAGGCTGTGGTCACTCAGTCTGTATTTGGTGAGGATCCGTCTCTGCTTCGTATCTCGGACAGTGAGGAGATACGTGGCCAGGTTGTATTCATGTTTTAGGGTCAGATAGCAGTTTAGTCTGTTTTGGGATTGAGTTTGGGTTCTCCAATGTTCCAGATAAGTGTTTTTGAGGTGTATGATAATTTGGGTGATTCTGATTGGTGTTTGGGAAGCAGTGCTGGTCAGAGAGTTAGGGTTGTTAGGGGTCAGTGTGTTGGTCAGTCTCTGGACCAGCTGACACAGGGGACTGTTTTCAGGGTAGAGCTCTTGGGATAGGAGTGCCTGAAACTGCAGGCTTGTTGTGGGACTGGATTTTAGGTGCATCCAGAATTTAAGGGCTCTTTTTTTAATATTAATGATTAATGGGTATCGGCCTAATTCAGCCCTGCATGCGTTGGTTGGGGTTTTTCTCTGTACATGTAAAATCATTCTGCAGAATTCTGCATGCAGGACTTCAGTGGGATGCTTGTCCCATCTAGTGTAGTCATGATGACTGAGTGGACCCCATACTTCACTACCGTATAGCGCAATGGGCAGGATTATACTATCAAAGATCTTTAACCAGATTCTAATTGGGACGTCAATCTTAATGAATTTGTTTTTAATTGAATAGAGGGCTCTGCAGGCCTTCTGTTTCAGTGCATCCACTGCCAGACCGAAGCCTCCTGAGGCGCTGATTTTGAGCCCCAGGTAATCATAAGAAAGGGTGTGGTCTAGGGCGGTGTCTCCTAGATTGAAAGTATATCTGCTTTCCTGAGATCTGGCTTTCTTTTGGAAGATCATGATTTTAGATTTATCAGGATTTACTGTCAGGGCCCAGGTCTGACAGAACTTCTCCAGCAGATCCAGATGCTGCTGAAGCTCCTTTTCTGTGGGCGACAGCAGCACCAGGTCATCCGCATAGAGAAGAAATTTAACTTCCGTTTTATTTAGTGTCAGGCCGGGATTTGCAGATTGCTCCAATAACACCGCTAAATCATTGATATAGATATTAAATAGAGTAGGAGACAAGCTGCAACCCTGCCTGATACCACGCCCCTGAGTGAAGACCATTTTATTGCCAATTTTTACTCCACATTTATTATTGACATACATTGATTTAATGATGTCATAGACTTTACCCCCTACACCATTTTGGATAATTTTATAATATAATCCTTCTTGCCAGATTGAATCAAATGCTTTTCTAAAATCTATAAAACATGCAAAAACTTTAGCATGATTTTGTTTGTGTAGATGTTGGTGGATTAGGGTGTGTAGGGTGTAAATATGGTCAGTAGTGCGATGATTTGGTAAAAAGCCGATCTGTCCATTACTCAGGACACTGTGCTCGGTAAGGAAGGCCTGTATCCGGGCGTTAACGATACAGCAGAACACCTTCCCCAGGTTACTGCTCACACAGATGCCTCGGTAGTTGTTGGGGTCGAATTTGTCTCCACTCTTATAGATTGGGGAAATAAGCCCCCTGTTCCAGATCTCAGGAAAGCAGCCGGACTGGAGAACGATATTGAACAACCTGAGCAGAGCCTGCTGTAGCTGAGGACTGCTGCACTTTAGCATCTCCGTCCTGATGCTGTCAGGTCCGCAGGCTTTTCTGGATTTGAGTTTTTTAATTTGGGTATTCAATTCTTCCTGTGAAATTTGGTGATCAATTGGGTTCTGATAGTTTTTTATGGTAGATTCTAATATATTTAGATTTTCTATGATTTTTTGCTGTTCTGAATTAAAATCGTCTGGTGGTAATTGCTCATATAATTGTTCAAAGTGATTTTTCCAGGTATTTGGATTTTCTATGGCCAGATGATGTGGGTTTTTGTTGCTCAGGTTGTTCCACAGTTCCCAGAATTGATTTTGGTCAATAGAGTTTTCAATTTTTTGTAGATACTGAGTATAATAGATGTGTTTTTTATGTCGTAAAATCTTTTTATATTTCCTTAGATTTGTAGCATAATTTGATCGAATTTGATGATTGTTTGGTTCTCTGTGTTTTTGGTTTGATAGATGTCTTAATTTCTGCCTGATTATTTTACAGTCTTCATCAAATTATTCTTCATTTTGTGGTTTTTGGTTTGGTTTGGTGTTTATAAAATTGAGACCTGCAATTTTAGCGGATTTATAATATATTCCATTAATTTTTGAAACAGCTCTTTCAACACCTGATTGGTTTAATTCAAATGATTCTGATAAAAAATTGTTAATATGATTAATGATTTTTGAGGAACGAACAGCAGATTTAAATTTAGCTTCGCTGTCATGATTCCATCTGAATGTTCGGTTTAACTGGGATGTTTTGCAGGGCTCATATTTCATGGTTTGATGCTGACTGAGTCGTTTAAGGTAAACATTGATTTGACAGTGATCAGAAAGTGGGAGTTGTGGTCTGACAGTGAATGCACTAATAGTGGAGGGGTCCATGTCAGTGATCGCATAGTCGACTACACTAGCTCCAAGAGCTGAACAGTATGTAAACCTCCCTAAAGAGTCCCCTCGGATCCTACCGTTAAGAATATACAGACCTGAGGATCGACAGAGGTGCACTAGCTCTTTACCATTCCTGTTCAGGATGTGGTCAGGACTGTTTCTTTGGGAGCAGATAGTGCTGAAGTTGATGGATGTTTGTTTAAATATATATTTGTTACCAGTAGAATCGATTATATCGTTCTCTCTCTCTCTCTCTCTCTCTCTCTCTCTCTCTCTCTCTCTCTCTGTCTCACTGTTTGTATATGTGTATGTGTATCAGATCTTAGCAGAGCAGTTGACGGATGAGGAACTGAATCAGAATCAGGGTCGTCTCTACCCTCCTCTTTCCAACATTAGGGAGGTTTCTTTACAGATGGCTGTGAGGATAAGATTTGTGTTTATACATACACACAATGTGAGTAAAATTATGTTGACACCCCTTCTAATTATTGAGTTCAGGTGTTTAGGTCACACCCATTGCTTCCAAGTTTTTTGCAACAGTTTGGTAAAGTTTGTACATCATACAGATACATGCTGTGGAAATGTAATTAAACACATTGTTATCAGTGCTGTGAGTGGAACTAGCGCTCCAACCAAAAATATAAAGTGTCTAGTGATCAGAAAGTGTCTACTGATTGACTAAAGAAAGATAAATACACCTTGTGTTCCTAACTGTACACGCACAATCAGTGCTAACAGGGTATGTGTTCCCAAAAAAAAAAAGTGTGTGTGTTTGTTTAGGTGGTGGAGTTTCTGTACAGTAAAGGAATGGCATTTCGGTACCCAGAGCCACTGGATAAGGAGGCGTATGTGAGATCCATTGTGTGGAACACGGAGTACGATTCCTTCCTCCCAGACATCTACGAACGGGCTGGAGTGTCCCATAGTCCTATAGTGGAGTAATCATACACCCTATAGCATACACCTGAAACAGTCACACCCTTCATTTAAAGCTGTGTAATGTTTAACTATCACACATCCCCATGGGGAGTGATTCCTAAACTCCTTCTGCTAATGTAAATGTACAGTGTTGCTATTATTAAAACACTCCACGTGTGTGTGTGTGTGTGTGTGTGTGTGTGTGTGTGTGTGTGTGTATCAGCTAATACATTTAGTGCTTTGTGTTTCTATGTGTGTTGGTGTGTATTTGGGTTTATTTCACTGCAGGCTTACAGTATTCATTATAATAAAATGTGGGGGTGGGCGGGTGTAGTTGGGGCAGTGAGAAAATCTCGAAAAAAGTGTAACTTTAGTTTCACCCTAAGCTGGATTTTAACATAGGGCCTAGAACCTGAGAGAACTACATGTGCTGCACTCAGCCCACTGTGCTACTCAAACAACGACGTGTTAGATCTGTTGTAACGCTGATATAACCTGTGCACACAATAAGCCTAAAAGTAAAAACTACTTAAAATAAAAAGAAAATGCTTTGTAATTCCCACAGTAACGTCAGAAGCCATTCACTCTGTTACAGGTTGAAAAATAGTGAAGAAATAGCCTTTGCTTGATTTGAATGAAGTTGACCCAACAAAGCATGTGTTTGTACCATTTCCATTCTGTCCCAAATGTTTCTGATGTAGAGTTTTATATTTGTATTTGTCTTTCTATTGTTATTTTAAAAATATGCAATTTGCACAGTAAGGTTAGTAATTAGTATAGTTTTGCTTTGTGTTTTCATGTACTCCCATGTAGTGTTTTTAATGTAGAAGTACATTTTCACCAGCTGTAGAAAAGGGCAATGAAACAAGTTTACTTTGAAATACCATGATTATTAGCTCAGGGGGATATTCCAGAAAGCGGGTTTAACAAACTTCAAACTTAAACCTGAACTGCGAGTTGACTTATCTCACCATGTCATAGCCAGAGTTTTCGGATCCACAAAAGCGGATCAGGGTTCGATTACTCAAGTCTGAGTAGATTGAACCCAGCAGAAGCGCGTTCTCGGTTAACTATAAACAGGCATTCTCAATGGAGTTGCGATAAATAGATTCACCATGGATGTGAATGAAAGAAAAAGTAGTCCGTCATATTTGACACCAATAGAAGTGTTATTTTTAATGTTTGCGTGTGCAGATCCTGAAAATGTTTTAGACGTGAAAGTAATACAGCAGTGGAAAAGGACCTCGCAAATGGCAAAAAAAAGTTAATGAGTTTAAATTAAAAAAAAAAACGTAACCATAATTAAACATTTAGCAGAAGGATAGGGTAAAATTGTTTAATATGTCAGTTGTAATATTTGTCTCGATTTTAAACGTTTTTTTTTTTTTCATTTACTCAATGTAGGTGTAATCCAAGTGTAATCAGATGCACATGGCAGCAGATAAAAATGAAACACAAAAACTGTATATGTTCAAGGCATATTTATTAGATGTAAATCATTAGTCTGTAGTGCATAAACTGTGGAATATTAAGAAGTGCATTGGTGCAGTCTGAACCCTTTTTATTGCCATCTCTCCAGTGATTGGTGGAGTGGTTTTGAGCCTCCTGCAATTGTTAGTGATGTAAATGTTCCTATAGATCCTAATAAATATAAATAATGTTCTTTAATACAAAAAAAAAAAAAAAAAAAAAAAACACTGTTGAAGGACGATAAAGAAACCATCTTCGCTGCCTCAGAGTGGGATGATACTGGGAGGCCTACAGAGGTACAGGATATGTTGAACATAGAGCATGGCATTTCATTTGATCTACCATGATAATGTGTGTGACTGTCCTCTAACAGAATGTGATGGGTAGTTCCGAATGAAATGAGGGACCATCCACCTCCAAAGCTCAACTTAAAACAGTAAAAATGTATTACCAAATATCTGAAATATTTAGAACACATTAAGCTATCATAACATGCTATTTGTGTCTCTTTCTTTGAAGTTGGGTGTAAATAAGATGGACTATACAAGGTCCATGTGGAGAAACAAACTGCAAAGTGTGATCCTCAGGTGGAGCATCTAAAACAGACAAGGCTATAAATTCAGTTGCTTGAATTTAAGATGGGTGTCGGTGCTAAGGGTGTATAAATATAAATGTTGTCACTAAAGAATAAGGACAAGGAAACGAAGTTGTTGCATTGTTTTATTTTCAGTGATCATGGACAGAGCCTGACCATTTGGCTTCGATATTTGTAATGTGTGGAGCATCACATAAGATCTTAATGAAAGCATCTGCATAAGATGGAGAACAGTAGGTTGCAGAACATGTATTAAATGTTCGACTGTTTTATTTGACATTTGTAAATTTTTGAAGATAATGGTCACTACCTGTATGTGGAGGGATATTCTGTCTGCTGTTGAAATAATAAAAGAGAAGATTTGAATAAAATCCACATCTGGATTTCACTCATGAATGTGGCTGTAAAAATAGTACTACCAATAAAATGATATACAGTACATTTAAACCACAAATGATTTTAGCTTACGTGTGTGTGTGTGTGTGTGTGTGTGTGTGTGTGTGTGTGTGTGTGTGTGTGTGTGTGTGTGTGTGTGTGTGTGTGTGTGTGTGTGTGTGTGTGTGTGTGTGTGTGTGTGTGTGTGTGTGTGTGTGTAAGGTATTTTCTATGAATCCATAACATTCCATCCATAATGTTCTAACTAATGTTGTAACAAGCCTTTGATTAATATTGTGATTATTGTGAGTAATAATGTTGCAGCTGCCCCTTGTGGTAACCGTCCCCACTCTCCCCGAATTGACTGAGTGATAAAAACGGAAAGGTTTGCGAATAAATCCATCGTGAAATGATTAATGTGAGTTTAATGACTCGTTCCCAACTAAGATGTGTTCGAATACTTAGCGCGTCTGTATCCACTGGATCCTGGAGTAAAGGACCCCCCGGGTTTACATGAGGAAAGTGCGAGTAACCCCGGGTTAGGTTTAAGTTCACCTGCCAGCGAGCAGGTTAGCTTCAGAGCGTAAGTTGCTATAGTAACTGACACAGGTTGTGTTTAATCTCGGTTTCTGGAACGGAAAACCTGGAGTTTTCATGAATTCTGAGTGAACTTACCCGGTTTAATCACTTAACCTGCTTTCTGGAATAACCCCCCATCCCTTCCCCCCAATATGTTATTTTGAATACACAAGCATAAATTGTGTTTTTTTCTGAATCTAAAGTTTTCTAAAATGATATTGTGTCAGTGCTGCCCAGCGTGTTCAGGGATGAGATTGATGAAGAATGTACTGAGCACTGATTGCTGATGCTTTTGATGAGCTTGTATGTTTTGTTCTTATTAGTTGTTGATCTATTTGTCAGGTTTGTGTAATGAATGATTTGCTTGATTGTATTGTGTGAGTGGGTTGAGTGTGCATCGTAAATAAGAAGGTAGTTTTTGTAAAGATGACTATAATATAGTGAAATAAAAGAAGTCGGTTGGGGCGCACAGATAGCTGAGCGGGTTTTTCCACAGTTAGTGCAGTAGAGCTGTGAGATGTGAACCTACCGGGTTCGAATCTCGGCTCTGCTGTCTACTGCTCGACTGTGCGCCCCCTGGCAGGGGGGTTGCCCCCTGCCGGCGATCACTTTACAACAATATATGTAAATCCATGAAAGATTTGAAGAAAAGCCCTAAAATAAATCCATAAATAATAATAGTAACTCAGCAATAATAGTAGATGATGTATTTCTATGTGTGTACTATATATGATAATAACATGTACGAAGTGAATGGATAAACATGTAATATGTGTGAGGGTTTTCTGAATGAGTGCTGTGAATGGTTGTTGACTTATTATAATATGTGATGAAGATTTCGATTATTGTATGCAAACAGAAACATACTAGTTAATAAAATGTAAATGTTAATTAGAGCTGCGTGCGCGTGCACGCACTGAGATGCATATGAATATCAGTGAATTTTAAGGACGATAGCGCACTCAGGTGTCCATTTTGTGTAATGACATTAATTTTGTTTGAATGAGTGTTTTTTGTGTCGTACTAGTTTGTTTTGTTTAAGCCCTTGTCAGTCCAGCCTATTTTTGTGCATTTTTCGCCTGAAAGACATACCTAATTTCTAAGGCTTCTCATTCATAAAGTTTAAAAGATAACCCAAAAATTGTACTTCAGTGTTCTAGAAAACCCTTTAAAGTATCCTAAAAACACAGCCAAATGGTATGATTATATTTGACCATGCTTAAATGATGATAAAAAAAACAAAAATGTATGCGCTTTTAATTTTTTTTGAAAATCCAAAGTTTCAGGACTGCAGGTGTGTATATCACCTAAACAACACTATAGAGTTGTGTTGAAGGGTATTTTGTAACATCATCTCGCATTTTAGGCCTCTACACTGTAAGCCCGGATAAGTTGAATGTACTTAAAAAATTTGAGGAAACCAGTTGCCTTAAAAAAGTGAAGTAATGTATAATGAAAACTTGAGTTAGCATAACTTAAAACATGAAGTTATTATACCTAAAAGGCAAGTTGATGAAATTTTTTTATACCAACTGCTTTTCCCAATAATTGTACTTATTATCTTGAGCTCAATGTAAAAAACAATTGATTTGTTTAGTTTTCATGTTAATCACATTTTAAATATGAATCACAAATGTTTATATAAAAACAGACACAATTGTAAAATAATTTTTGTTTATTTCACTTCAGAAGTATTTACTTAAAATACATGTCAAGGAAACATGTTTAAAACTGTACAAACTGTATCTAAAGTTCAGATGAAACCCAAACAGTTCCTCACAGTAACCATGAACCTGTGAAACAACAAAAAGAAAGAAGAAACAGAAGTATGAAAATGAATAGCATTAATTTAAGGGTTAAAATAAAGCAAGGGTTAGGGTTAGGGTTAGGGTTAGGGTTAGGGTTAGGGTTAGGGTTAGGGTTAGGGTTAGGGTTAGGGTTAGGGTTAGGGTTAGGGTTAGGGTTAGGGTTAGGGTTAGGGTTAGGGTTAGGGTTAGGGTTAGGGTTAGGGTTAGGGTTAGGGTTAGGGTTAGGGTTAGGGTTAGGGTTAGGGTTAGGGTTAGGGTTAGGGTTAGGGTTAGGGTTAGGGTTAGGGTTAGGGTTAGGGTTAGGGTTAGGGTTAGGGTTAGGGTTAGGGTTAGGGTTAGGGTTAGGGTTAGGGTTAGGGTTAGGGTTAGGGTTAGGGTTAGGGTTAGGGTTAGGGTTAGGGTTAGGGTTAGGGTTAGGGTTAGGGTTAGGGTTAGGGTTAGGGTTAGGGTTAGGGTTAGGGTTAGGGTTAGGGTTAGGGTTAGGGTTAGGGTTAGGGTTAGGGTTAGGGTTAGGGTTAGGGTTAGGGTTAGGGTTAGGGTTAGGGTTAGGGTTAGGGTTAGGGTTAGGGTTAGGGTTAGGGTTAGGGTTAGGGTTAGGGTTAGGGTTAGGGTTAGGGTTAGGGTTAGGGTTAGGGTTAGGGTTAGGGTTAGGGTTAGGGTTAGGGTTAGGGTTAGGGTTAGGGTTAGGGTTAGGGTTAGGGTTAGGGTTAGGGTTAGGGTTAGGGTTAGGGTTAGGGTTAGGGTTAGGGTTAGGGTTAGGGTTAGGGTTAGGGTTAGGGTTAGGGTTAGGGTTAGGGTTAGGGTTAGGGTTAGGGTTAGGGTTAGGGTTAGGGTTAGGGTTAGGGTTAGGGTTAGGGTTAGGGTTAGGGTTAGGGTTAGGGTTAGGGTTAGGGTTAGGGTTAGGGTTAGGGTTAGGGTTAGGGTTAGGGTTAGGGTTAGGGTTAGGGTTAGGGTTAGGGTTAGGGTTAGGGTTAGGGTTAGGGTTAGGGTTAGGGTTAGGGTTAGGGTTAGGGTTAGGGTTAGGGTTAGGGTTAGGGTTAGGGTTAGGGTTAGGGTTAGGGTTAGGGTTAGGGTTAGGGTTAGGGTTAGGGTTAGGGTTAGGGTTAGGGTTAGGGTTAGGGTTAGGGTTAGGGTTAGGGTTAGGGTTAGGGTTAGGGTTAGGGTTAGGGTTAGGGTTAGGGTTAGGGTTAGGGTTAGGGTTAGGGTTAGGGTTAGGGTTAGGGTTAGGGTTAGGGTTAGGGTTAGGGTTAGGGTTAGGGTTAGGGTTAGGGTTAGGGTTAGGGTTAGGGTTAGGGTTAGGGTTAGGGTTAGGGTTAGGGTTAGGGTTAGGGTTAGGGTTAGGGTTAGGGTTAGGGTTAGGGTTAGGGTTAGGGTTAGGGTTAGGGTTAGGGTTAGGGTTAGGGTTAGGGTTAGGGTTAGGGTTAGGGTTAGGGTTAGGGTTAGGGTTAGGGTTAGGGTTAGGGTTAGGGTTAGGGTTAGGGTTAGGGTTAGGGTTAGGGTTAGGGTTAGGGTTAGGGTTAGGGTTAGGGTTAGGGTTAGGGTTAGGGTTAGGGTTAGGGTTAGGGTTAGGGTTAGGGTTAGGGTTAGGGTTAGGGTTAGGGTTAGGGTTAGGGTTAGGGTTAGGGTTAGGGTTAGGGTTAGGGTTAGGGTTAGGGTTAGGGTTAGGGTTAGGGTTAGGGTTAGGGTTAGGGTTAGGGTTAGGGTTAGGGTTAGGGTTAGGGTTAGGGTTAGGGTTAGGGTTAGGGTTAGGGTTAGGGTTAGGGTTAGGGTTAGGGTTAGGGTTAGGGTTAGGGTTAGGGTTAGGGTTAGGGTTAGGGTTAGGGTTAGGGTTAGGGTTAGGGTTAGGGTTAGGGTTAGGGTTAGGGTTAGGGTTAGGGTTAGGGTTAGGGTTAGGGTTAGGGTTAGGGTTAGGGTTAGGGTTAGGGTTAGGGTTAGGGTTAGGGTTAGGGTTAGGGTTAGGGTTAGGGTTAGGGTTAGGGTTAGGGTTAGGGTTAGGGTTAGGGTTAGGGTTAGGGTTAGGGTTAGGGTTAGGGTTAGGGTTAGGGTTAGGGTTAGGGTTAGGGTTAGGGTTAGGGTTAGGGTTAGGGTTAGGGTTAGGGTTAGGGTTAGGGTTAGGGTTAGGGTTAGGGTTAGGGTTAGGGTTAGGGTTAGGGTTAGGGTTAGGGTTAGGGTTAGGGTTAGGGTTAGGGTTAGGGTTAGGGTTAGGGTTAGGGTTAGGGTTAGGGTTAGGGTTAGGGTTAGGGTTAGGGTTAGGGTTAGGGTTAGGGTTAGGGTTAGGGTTAGGGTTAGGGTTAGGGTTAGGGTTAGGGTTAGGGTTAGGGTTAGGGTTAGGGTTAGGGTTAGGGTTAGGGTTAGGGTTAGGGTTAGGGTTAGGGTTAGGGTTAGGGTTAGGGTTAGGGTTAGGGTTAGGGTTAGGGTTAGGGTTAGGGTTAGGGTTAGGGTTAGGGTTAGGGTTAGGGTTAGGGTTAGGGTTAGGGTTAGGGTTAGGGTTAGGGTTAGGGTTAGGGTTAGGGTTAGGGTTAGGGTTAGGGTTAGGGTTAGGGTTAGGGTTAGGGTTAGGGTTAGGGTTAGGGTTAGGGTTAGGGTTAGGGTTAGGGTTAGGGTTAGGGTTAGGGTTAGGGTTAGGGTTAGGGTTAGGGTTAGGGTTAGGGTTAGGGTTAGGGTTAGGGTTAGGGTTAGGGTTAGGGTTAGGGTTAGGGTTAGGGTTAGGGTTAGGGTTAGGGTTAGGGTTAGGGTTAGGGTTAGGGTTAGGGTTAGGGTTAGGGTTAGGGTTAGGGTTAGGGTTAGGGTTAGGGTTAGGGTTAGGGTTAGGGTTAGGGTTAGGGTTAGGGTTAGGGTTAGGGTTAGGGTTAGGGTTAGGGTTAGGGTTAGGGTTAGGGTTAGGGTTAGGGTTAGGGTTAGGGTTAGGGTTAGGGTTAGGGTTAGGGTTAGGGTTAGGGTTAGGGTTAGGGTTAGGGTTAGGGTTAGGGTTAGGGTTAGGGTTAGGGTTAGGGTTAGGGTTAGGGTTAGGGTTAGGGTTAGGGTTAGGGTTAGGGTTAGGGTTAGGGTTAGGGTTAGGGTTAGGGTTAGGGTTAGGGTTAGGGTTAGGGTTAGGGTTAGGGTTAGGGTTAGGGTTAGGGTTAGGGTTAGGGTTAGGGTTAGGGTTAGGGTTAGGGTTAGGGTTAGGGTTAGGGTTAGGGTTAGGGTTAGGGTTAGGGTTAGGGTTAGGGTTAGGGTTAGGGTTAGGGTTAGGGTTAGGGTTAGGGTTAGGGTTAGGGTTAGGGTTAGGGTTAGGGTTAGGGTTAGGGTTAGGGTTAGGGTTAGGGTTAGGGTTAGGGTTAGGGTTAGGGTTAGGGTTAGGGTTAGGGTTAGGGTTAGGGTTAGGGTTAGGGTTAGGGTTAGGGTTAGGGTTAGGGTTAGGGTTAGGGTTAGGGTTAGGGTTAGGGTTAGGGTTAGGGTTAGGGTTAGGGTTAGGGTTAGGGTTAGGGTTAGGGTTAGGGTTAGGGTTAGGGTTAGGGTTAGGGTTAGGGTTAGGGTTAGGGTTAGGGTTAGGGTTAGGGTTAGGGTTAGGGTTAGGGTTAGGGTTAGGGTTAGGGTTAGGGTTAGGGTTAGGGTTAGGGTTAGGGTTAGGGTTAGGGTTAGGGTTAGGGTTAGGGTTAGGGTTAGGGTTAGGGTTAGGGTTAGGGTTAGGGTTAGGGTTAGGGTTAGGGTTAGGGTTAGGGTTAGGGTTAGGGTTAGGGTTAGGGTTAGGGTTAGGGTTAGGGTTAGGGTTAGGGTTAGGGTTAGGGTTAGGGTTAGGGTTAGGGTTAGGGTTAGGGTTAGGGTTAGGGTTAGGGTTAGGGTTAGGGTTAGGGTTAGGGTTAGGGTTAGGGTTAGGGTTAGGGTTAGGGTTAGGGTTAGGGTTAGGGTTAGGGTTAGGGTTAGGGTTAGGGTTAGGGTTAGGGTTAGGGTTAGGGTTAGGGTTAGGGTTAGGGTTAGGGTTAGGGTTAGGGTTAGGGTTAGGGTTAGGGTTAGGGTTAGGGTTAGGGTTAGGGTTAGGGTTAGGGTTAGGGTTAGGGTTAGGGTTAGGGTTAGGGTTAGGGTTAGGGTTAGGGTTAGGGTTAGGGTTAGGGTTAGGGTTAGGGTTAGGGTTAGGGTTAGGGTTAGGGTTAGGGTTAGGGTTAGGGTTAGGGTTAGGGTTAGGGTTAGGGTTAGGGTTAGGGTTAGGGTTAGGGTTAGGGTTAGGGTTAGGGTTAGGGTTAGGGTTAGGGTTAGGGTTAGGGTTAGGGTTAGGGTTAGGGTTAGGGTTAGGGTTAGGGTTAGGGTTAGGGTTAGGGTTAGGGTTAGGGTTAGGGTTAGGGTTAGGGTTAGGGTTAGGGTTAGGGTTAGGGTTAGGGTTAGGGTTAGGGTTAGGGTTAGGGTTAGGGTTAGGGTTAGGGTTAGGGTTAGGGTTAGGGTTAGGGTTAGGGTTAGGGTTAGGGTTAGGGTTAGGGTTAGGGTTAGGGTTAGGGTTAGGGTTAGGGTTAGGGTTAGGGTTAGGGTTAGGGTTAGGGTTAGGGTTAGGGTTAGGGTTAGGGTTAGGGTTAGGGTTAGGGTTAGGGTTAGGGTTAGGGTTAGGGTTAGGGTTAGGGTTAGGGTTAGGGTTAGGGTTAGGGTTAGGGTTAGGGTTAGGGTTAGGGTTAGGGTTAGGGTTAGGGTTAGGGTTAGGGTTAGGGTTAGGGTTAGGGTTAGGGTTAGGGTTAGGGTTAGGGTTAGGGTTAGGGTTAGGGTTAGGGTTAGGGTTAGGGTTAGGGTTAGGGTTAGGGTTAGGGTTAGGGTTAGGGTTAGGGTTAGGGTTAGGGTTAGGGTTAGGGTTAGGGTTAGGGTTAGGGTTAGGGTTAGGGTTAGGGTTAGGGTTAGGGTTAGGGTTAGGGTTAGGGTTAGGGTTAGGGTTAGGGTTAGGGTTAGGGTTAGGGTTAGGGTTAGGGTTAGGGTTAGGGTTAGGGTTAGGGTTAGGGTTAGGGTTAGGGTTAGGGTTAGGGTTAGGGTTAGGGTTAGGGTTAGGGTTAGGGTTAGGGTTAGGGTTAGGGTTAGGGTTAGGGTTAGGGTTAGGGTTAGGGTTAGGGTTAGGGTTAGGGTTAGGGTTAGGGTTAGGGTTAGGGTTAGGGTTAGGGTTAGGGTTAGGGTTAGGGTTAGGGTTAGGGTTAGGGTTAGGGTTAGGGTTAGGGTTAGGGTTAGGGTTAGGGTTAGGGTTAGGGTTAGGGTTAGGGTTAGGGTTAGGGTTAGGGTTAGGGTTAGGGTTAGGGTTAGGGTTAGGGTTAGGGTTAGGGTTAGGGTTAGGGTTAGGGTTAGGGTTAGGGTTAGGGTTAGGGTTAGGGTTAGGGTTAGGGTTAGGGTTAGGGTTAGGGTTAGGGTTAGGGTTAGGGTTAGGGTTAGGGTTAGGGTTAGGGTTAGGGTTAGGGTTAGGGTTAGGGTTAGGGTTAGGGTTAGGGTTAGGGTTAGGGTTAGGGTTAGGGTTAGGGTTAGGGTTAGGGTTAGGGTTAGGGTTAGGGTTAGGGTTAGGGTTAGGGTTAGGGTTAGGGTTAGGGTTAGGGTTAGGGTTAGGGTTAGGGTTAGGGTTAGGGTTAGGGTTAGGGTTAGGGTTAGGGTTAGGGTTAGGGTTAGGGTTAGGGTTAGGGTTAGGGTTAGGGTTAGGGTTAGGGTTAGGGTTAGGGTTAGGGTTAGGGTTAGGGTTAGGGTTAGGGTTAGGGTTAGGGTTAGGGTTAGGGTTAGGGTTAGGGTTAGGGTTAGGGTTAGGGTTAGGGTTAGGGTTAGGGTTAGGGTTAGGGTTAGGGTTAGGGTTAGGGTTAGGGTTAGGGTTAGGGTTAGGGTTAGGGTTAGGGTTAGGGTTAGGGTTAGGGTTAGGGTTAGGGTTAGGGTTAGGGTTAGGGTTAGGGTTAGGGTTAGGGTTAGGGTTAGGGTTAGGGTTAGGGTTAGGGTTAGGGTTAGGGTTAGGGTTAGGGTTAGGGTTAGGGTTAGGGTTAGGGTTAGGGTTAGGGTTAGGGTTAGGGTTAGGGTTAGGGTTAGGGTTAGGGTTAGGGTTAGGGTTAGGGTTAGGGTTAGGGTTAGGGTTAGGGTTAGGGTTAGGGTTAGGGTTAGGGTTAGGGTTAGGGTTAGGGTTAGGGTTAGGGTTAGGGTTAGGGTTAGGGTTAGGGTTAGGGTTAGGGTTAGGGTTAGGGTTAGGGTTAGGGTTAGGGTTAGGGTTAGGGTTAGGGTTAGGGTTAGGGTTAGGGTTAGGGTTAGGGTTAGGGTTAGGGTTAGGGTTAGGGTTAGGGTTAGGGTTAGGGTTAGGGTTAGGGTTAGGGTTAGGGTTAGGGTTAGGGTTAGGGTTAGGGTTAGGGTTAGGGTTAGGGTTAGGGTTAGGGTTAGGGTTAGGGTTAGGGTTAGGGTTAGGGTTAGGGTTAGGGTTAGGGTTAGGGTTAGGGTTAGGGTTAGGGTTAGGGTTAGGGTTAGGGTTAGGGTTAGGGTTAGGGTTAGGGTTAGGGTTAGGGTTAGGGTTAGGGTTAGGGTTAGGGTTAGGGTTAGGGTTAGGGTTAGGGTTAGGGTTAGGGTTAGGGTTAGGGTTAGGGTTAGGGTTAGGGTTAGGGTTAGGGTTAGGGTTAGGGTTAGGGTTAGGGTTAGGGTTAGGGTTAGGGTTAGGGTTAGGGTTAGGGTTAGGGTTAGGGTTAGGGTTAGGGTTAGGGTTAGGGTTAGGGTTAGGGTTAGGGTTAGGGTTAGGGTTAGGGTTAGGGTTAGGGTTAGGGTTAGGGTTAGGGTTAGGGTTAGGGTTAGGGTTAGGGTTAGGGTTAGGGTTAGGGTTAGGGTTAGGGTTAGGGTTAGGGTTAGGGTTAGGGTTAGGGTTAGGGTTAGGGTTAGGGTTAGGGTTAGGGTTAGGGTTAGGGTTAGGGTTAGGGTTAGGGTTAGGGTTAGGGTTAGGGTTAGGGTTAGGGTTAGGGTTAGGGTTAGGGTTAGGGTTAGGGTTAGGGTTAGGGTTAGGGTTAGGGTTAGGGTTAGGGTTAGGGTTAGGGTTAGGGTTAGGGTTAGGGTTAGGGTTAGGGTTAGGGTTAGGGTTAGGGTTAGGGTTAGGGTTAGGGTTAGGGTTAGGGTTAGGGTTAGGGTTAGGGTTAGGGTTAGGGTTAGGGTTAGGGTTAGGGTTAGGGTTAGGGTTAGGGTTAGGGTTAGGGTTAGGGTTAGGGTTAGGGTTAGGGTTAGGGTTAGGGTTAGGGTTAGGGTTAGGGTTAGGGTTAGGGTTAGGGTTAGGGTTAGGGTTAGGGTTAGGGTTAGGGTTAGGGTTAGGGTTAGGGTTAGGGTTAGGGTTAGGGTTAGGGTTAGGGTTAGGGTTAGGGTTAGGGTTAGGGTTAGGGTTAGGGTTAGGGTTAGGGTTAGGGTTAGGGTTAGGGTTAGGGTTAGGGTTAGGGTTAGGGTTAGGGTTAGGGTTAGGGTTAGGGTTAGGGTTAGGGTTAGGGTTAGGGTTAGGGTTAGGGTTAGGGTTAGGGTTAGGGTTAGGGTTAGGGTTAGGGTTAGGGTTAGGGTTAGGGTTAGGGTTAGGGTTAGGGTTAGGGTTAGGGTTAGGGTTAGGGTTAGGGTTAGGGTTAGGGTTAGGGTTAGGGTTAGGGTTAGGGTTAGGGTTAGGGTTAGGGTTAGGGTTAGGGTTAGGGTTAGGGTTAGGGTTAGGGTTAGGGTTAGGGTTAGGGTTAGGGTTAGGGTTAGGGTTAGGGTTAGGGTTAGGGTTAGGGTTAGGGTTAGGGTTAGGGTTAGGGTTAGGGTTAGGGTTAGGGTTAGGGTTAGGGTTAGGGTTAGGGTTAGGGTTAGGGTTAGGGTTAGGGTTAGGGTTAGGGTTAGGGTTAGGGTTAGGGTTAGGGTTAGGGTTAGGGTTAGGGTTAGGGTTAGGGTTAGGGTTAGGGTTAGGGTTAGGGTTAGGGTTAGGGTTAGGGTTAGGGTTAGGGTTAGGGTTAGGGTTAGGGTTAGGGTTAGGGTTAGGGTTAGGGTTAGGGTTAGGGTTAGGGTTAGGGTTAGGGTTAGGGTTAGGGTTAGGGTTAGGGTTAGGGTTAGGGTTAGGGTTAGGGTTAGGGTTAGGGTTAGGGTTAGGGTTAGGGTTAGGGTTAGGGTTAGGGTTAGGGTTAGGGTTAGGGTTAGGGTTAGGGTTAGGGTTAGGGTTAGGGTTAGGGTTAGGGTTAGGGTTAGGGTTAGGGTTAGGGTTAGGGTTAGGGTTAGGGTTAGGGTTAGGGTTAGGGTTAGGGTTAGGGTTAGGGTTAGGGTTAGGGTTAGGGTTAGGGTTAGGGTTAGGGTTAAGAGTTTTAAGTTAGGGTTAGGGTTAGGGTTAGGGTTAGAGGTTAGGGTTAAGGGTTAGGGTTAGGGTTAGGGTTAGGGTTAGGGTTAGGGTTAGGGTTAGGGTTAGGGTTAGATTTAATGTTAGGGTTAGGTTAAGATGTAAGGAGTTTAAGTTTAAAGGTTAAGGTTAAAGTTAAGTTTAAGGTTAAAGTTAAAGGTTAAAGTTAAGTTAAGTTAAAGTTAGTAACGTTAAATTTAAAGTTAGTTAGGTTA